>NC_136263.1:60177685-60312685 GCF_964187855.1 Myxine glutinosa | reverse complement strand
GAAATTAAAAACACTTCACAGCCACAAAACACGAAATTAAAAACACTTCACAGCCACGAAACACGAAATTAAAAACACCTCACAGCCACAAAACACCAAATTAAAAACACCTCACAGCCACAAAACACCAAATTAAAAACACCTCACAGCCACAAAACACCAAATTAAAAACACCTCACAGCCACAAAACACCAAATTAAAAACACCTCACAGCCACGAAACACGAAATTAAAAACACCTCACAGCCACAAAACACCAAATTAAAAACACCTCACAGCCACAAAACACGAAATTAAAAACACCTCACAGCCACAAAACACCAAATTAAAAACACCTCACAGCCACAAAACACCAAATTAAAAACACCTCACAGCCACAAAACACCAAATTAAAAACACCTCACAGCCACGAAACAAGGAATTAAAAACACTTCACAGCCACAAAACACGAAATTAAAAACACCTCACAGCCACAAAACACCAAATTAAAAACACCTCACAGCCACAAAACACCAAATTAAAAACACCTCACAGCCACAAAACACGAAATTAAAAACACTTCACAGCCACAAAACACGAAATTAAAAACACCTCACAGCCACGAAACACGAAATTAAAAACACCTCACAGCCACAAAACACCAAATTAAAAACACCTCACAGCCACGAAACACGAAATTAAAAACACCTCACAGCCACGAAATTATAAACACATCACAGCCACAAAACACCAAATTAAAAACACCTCACAGCCACAAAACACCAAATTAAAAACACCTCACAGCCACAAAACACCAAATTAAAAACACCTCACAGCCACAAAACACGAAATTAAAAACACTTCACAGCCACAAAACACGAAATTAAAAACACCTCACAGCCACGAAACACCAAATTAAAAACACCTCACAGCCACAAAACACCAAATTAAAAACACCTCACAGCCACAAAACACCAAATTAAAAACACCTCACAGCCACGAAACAAGGAATTAAAAACACTTCACAGCCACAAAACACGAAATTAAAAACACATCACAGCCACAAAACACCAAATTAAAAACACCTCACAGCCACAAAACACCAAATTAAAAACACCTCACAGCCACAAAACACGAAATTAAAAACACTTCACAGCCACGAAACAAGGAATTAAAAACACCTCACAGCCACAAAACACGAAATTAAAAACACATCACAGCCACAAAACACCAAATTAAAAACACCTCACAGCCACGAAACACGAAATTAAAAACACTTCACAGCCACAAAACACGAAATTAAAAACACATCACAGCCACAAAACACCAAATTAAAAACACCTCACAGCCACAAAACACCAAATTAAAAACACTTCACAGCCACAAAACACGAAATTAAAAACACCTCACAGCCACAAAACACCAAATTAAAAACACTTCACAGCCACAAAACACGAAATTAAAAACACTTCACAGCCACAAAACACGAAATTAAAAACACATCACAGCCACAAAACACCAAATTAAAAACACCTCACAGCCACAAAACACCAAATTAAAAACACCTCACAGCCACAAAACACCAAATTAAAAACACCTCACAGCCACGAAACAAGGAATTAAAAACACCTCACAGCCACAAAACACGAAATTAAAAACACATCACAGCCACAAAACACCAAATTAAAAACACCTCACAGCCACAAAACACCAAATTAAAAACACCTCACAGCCACGAAACAAGGAATTAAAAACACTTCACAGCCACAAAACACGAAATTAAAAACACATCACAGCCACAAAACACCAAATTAAAAACACCTCACAGCCACGAAACAAGGAATTAAAAACACTTCACAGCCACAAAACACGAAATTAAAAACACTTCACAGCCACAAAACACGAAATTAAAAACACATCACAGCCACAAAACACGAAATTAAAAACACCTCACAGCCACAAAACACCAAATTAAAAACACCTCACAGCCACAAAACACGAAATTAAAAACACCTCACAGCCACAAAACACCAAATTAAAAACACCTCACAGCCACAAAACACCAAATTAAAAACACCTCACAGCCACAAAACACCAAATTAAAAACACCTCACAGCCACAAAACACGAAATTAAAAACACATCACAGCCACAAAACACCAAATTAAAAACACCTCACAGCCACAAAACACCAAATTAAAAACACTTCACAGCCACAAAACACGAAATTAAAAACACTTCACAGCCACAAAACACGAAATTAAAAACACATCACAGCCACAAAACACCAAATTAAAAACACCTCACAGCCACAAAACACCAAATTAAAAACACCTCACAGCCACGAAACAAGGAATTAAAAACACTTCACAGCCACAAAACACCAAATTAAAAACACCTCACAGCCACAAAACACCAAATTAAAAACACCTCACAGCCACAAAACACCAAATTAAAAACACCTCACAGCCACAAAACACGAAATTAAAAACACCTCACAGCCACAAAACACCAAATTAAAAACACCTCACAGCCACAAAACACCAAATTAAAAACACCTCACAGCCACAAAACACCAAATTAAAAACACCTCACAGCCACAAAACACCAAATTAAAAACACCTCACAGCCACAAAACACGAAATTAAAAACACCTCACAGCCACGAAATTAAAAACACCTCACCACCACGTGATTTAAAAACACCTCACCACCACGTCATTTACACCTCACCACCACATAATTCAAAATACCTCACCACCACGTGATTCAAAACCACCACCACGTTATTAAAAACACTTCACAACCACGGAAACAAAAGTTTCAGGGAGTAGTTCAGTGACAACAGACACTGCCCAGATATCTAGATATATAGATAAATAAACCTGAAAATCGCAGAACCAGAATTATTTATTTGGTCTGGGAATCCCATGCGAGGATTCTTCTTCTTCAGCCTCTCACAACTCTGGGTGAATATGCGATCTTTTTTTAAAAAGTTGGAATTTTGCCAAATCTGTTTTATTCGTTTGTTAATATACCTCAGCCATTGACAAATCTGGAACTAAGTCTTTATAAGTTCATCAAATACTGACACAGCGAATGACATTCGCTGAGCTAAATGTTGACATCTCTTCTGAGGTTAAAAAACAAAACAAAAAAAACAGTTTTAAAGCGTTATACGTATCAAACGATACATTTTATGAAACGGGGAAACGTAATACACACTTTGGTGGTTTTGAAATGACAAAATATGTCCTTATTAGAAAAAAAAAGAACATTGAAGACGACACTGCTAAAAAAAAATACACCGCTCTAACGCATAACCGCGAGTTTAAACTACATTTACAACAAATATGAAAACTATTTTCATATCACAATGTTAAATATATAATACATAGAAGATAATGTTAAAAAAAAATGAGCCTATCTTCCAATGGTAAAAAAATCCTTCAAAAAATTCCTGGATCGGGAATAATATCTTGAGCTTCACCAAAAACTAATCAATTCTTCCTTATCCCAAGGGCAATCATCCCACCAACTTTCATCCAAATCCGTTCAGAACCTTTCCAGATATCTTGTTCACAAACACATGAACACACACACACACACACACACACACACACACACACACGGACACGAGTGAATGCAATACTCCCTGGCGGGAGTAATGATGATGTCGTAGGTGCCTCCATTATGACGTCATAATTCGACAAGTACAAAACTTCATCCGATCAAGATGAAATTTCTTGAGCATCATCTAGGGATAAATTGGTGGAGAAAAAAAAATATAATGATGTTGTCATCAGTCACGTGGTTCGGCCGCCATATTTGTTTTTAACACAAAAGCCTTAAAAACCACTGAAAACACATCCTGGCGAGGGTCTGCAATCTCTGAATGCTCTTTCTTGTTAGTATTGTGTTCTCTGTTGGTTTGTCTGTCCCCATCACATATTTCATATGCAAGATTCTTCTTCTTTTTTTGAAATGTAATAGCATCTTCAGAGCCACAAGGCTTCATGTACGCCACGCACAAAAACAAGCCAATCATATAAAGGGAGCCATCTGGCCTTCAAAACTTTTATCCATCTTTCCCAGTAGGGTGGCAGTAGTCTCTTTATGGTGCAAGATCTGTTGAGTTATAGGAAATAAAATAAAATGTATGAACAGCAAAGATTTTTGTTTAACATAATCTGATTGCGGAAACACATGATTGCTCCAATAAATGTAAATGCTTTTGTTGCTCGTTAACACAATGTTGGATGGGAAGAAAATTGCAATTTGGCAGGTTGGAGGGAAACGGGAGAAGCCACCGTGTGTGGTTGAATGCTTGTTTGTTCATTTTGTTTATTTGCACACTTTTTGCTAACATTCTTGTCTGTTGCGCATTCAAGATGTCTTTCTTCTTCCTTGTAAAGTGATCTGTTGTTGTTGGAGTGAAAATGCACCAGGGATGTTTTTTCGCTTTCAATTATGAAATCCACTTTTTTTTCCCCCTCATTCGGCTTTGGCATTAGCATGATGTGAAGAGCTTTGAGTTAAATATCAAGAGAACACCAGTGCAGGGTGTGAGAGGACGATTAATTTAGAATCTGTACAATCTGCCCTCAAGGTATAAAATTTTAATATAAAACTAGAGCTGTAGCTGTTGACATCATCAAAAGGCAATGACAAACAACCAACTGTGGCATTTGATAATTAACTTGGCTTCACATGTCGACTCTTGAGATGACTTTTTACGGCGTATCCCATAGGGCTGGGGTTCTTAACCTGGGGTATCCATACCCTTTGGGGATATGGGGACCAAAATCTGGGGGTATGGGACTCGTAATAAATTATTATAATAAATTGTAATAAATTCAATGAAATATAAACTTTAAATATATAATACATATATAAAGCTGATTTCGGAAAGGCTGGGCTGGATTTTAAGCAGCTTTGGTGTGAGCAGATAGTAGCTTACCCTAGCTTGGCGAAGAGGGCACTGAATGTGTTGGTTCCCTTCACAACTACGTGTCTCTGTGAAACAGGTTTCTCTGCATGGCTGAAATCAAAGTTGAGAAATCGACTTGATGTGTCCGATGATATGCGGGTGGTGTTGTCACGAACTGTGTCCTGATTCCATATTCTGATTGCGCAAAAACAGCACCAACAATCTCACTAGATTAGTAAAACGGCTTGCATAAAACTTGCATGTTTTAGTTTAGTTTAGTTTGTTTTGTTTCTTTGTTAACAAGCAAAGAAATAAATAGGGATAAAATCCTAATGATTTTCTTTCCTGTTCTGTTCCTAATTATCCATATGTAAAACTAAGCTTTTGAGATATTTTGAAGTCACACTGGAACCTAATGGGACTGATAATCAGGCACGGATCCCCGAACTTGGCCCATTTTCTGGGTAATAAGTTACCAATTTTCATCCCCCAAAAAATAGGCAATTAAAGTAAAAACACCCCTCAGAATGCACCACAGAGCACCTAGAAATCATAAAAATTATAGGGGAACATGCCCGCAGTCCCCCCTAGCTATGCGCACCTTCGGTGCGCCTTGGTCAGTCAACAGTCTGGCGAAGGGGGTATGGGGACATCGTGGGCAATCCATTGGAGGTCTTGACAGGGAAAAAGGTGAAGAACCCCTGCCATAGGGCAAAGCCGTCTAGAACAGTTTGTCCATCTGTATGTATGTATGCATGTATGTATGTCCCCTCAAACGTATACCAATCAGAGCTGAGGATTTGGTCACATGACAGAGTGATGTGATTGCGTCTGATGTCATTACGGCGGCTGACTCGCCCACACACCGCCATTCTGATTTAAATGCCGTTCAGGCTGAACATATCTTCGAACCTGTCATATATCACAAACGCCAAGCTCTACCTTTACGATTTTCATTCAGTGTGAAGCACAAACAAACCGATTGTTAAAATGACCATCAAATATCGAAAGCATCGGCGTTACGTCTCTTCCAACAAAACGGTACGTACCCAACCTTTGTGGGGTATAATCTAGATTACAGTAGATCTTCCCCTCAGTTCTGTAAGTAAAACTTACCTTACGGATGTCGGGATTCCTCCAAATTTCCTTGTTTAGCGTTATAAACAGCATTAGCGACTGTTAAAAAAGCTAATCATGTGTGTTTGTGGTTTATAATATTTTACAAGCCCGGCTACGCCGCTGTTAGACTTTCAGTCTTGTTTTTAAGACAAAGCAGTTTCTTGGACTGTTTTTAAGACAAACCTGCTTTCCATCTGGAAACCATTTTTTCCATCTGGTACTGAGACCAAAGGCCTTAATATCACAGCAGAACTCAGACTCGCTTTTTGTGCACATCCCATCCTACCTTAAACCTATTGAAAGTCTCACACAAATGTCACACAGCTCAGGCATCACTCTGACCCTTCACGTACGCATGCAAACTTCACATATTGCGGAATATTAGTCCCACTTTCTCAACCCCATAAAGCCACTGTGGGCTGTGCTGTCATTCATTGTGGGTTTTGCTTATTTTTCTTACTGTTTATAATGGTGCCTTTCTTATTAGAACCAAGAGAGGGCAGAGGGTGCAAGACCAAAATGGAGGCATAGAATGCAGAGAGGAAACCAACCTGCCTGCAATGCGAAAGTAACAGGCCGAGATACTCACCTTCACAGCGTGAGATCCCAATGATTTTGAGGGTCTTGCTTTGCATGGAATGAATAAGGGCAAGGTGCGGGCAGGGGGCGCCAAGCCAAAGTGTAGAGCAGTACTCCATCCAGCTTCGAATGAAGGCCTTGTATGTTGTTAAAAGTTCAGATCGGTCAATAAAAGACCTTGCACGAAGGAGAATGCCCAATCAGCGGCTGGCTATGGAGACCATATTGGAAATGTGGTCCACACCAGAAAGATCATGGCTGATGTTGAGGCCTTACCTTAGGGTTAGTCAGGGTGGAAAGACATATTGCAATCGTTGCACCAGCTCCTGATTCAATGAAGGTCTGCGGAGAGGATAAGAAATGATAGAGCAGATGTTGGAATCATCAGCAGAGATAGGCAGGAATTTCCAGGATGATATTATCTTTTGTAACAATTTTATTTCATTGTGTTGTGTATTATGCCATGCTGTAAGAACCTCACTCCATTTGGCCATTGATAAGGAAGGGATTGAGGAATTTTTGTTTCATGTTGCCCCGCAGTCACGAATAACCCCCTAAATCGTACGGTATGTCTCTTCTGCCTCTAGGTGGAATATTTGAAACCCCCGAGGGTGGGCCTCCCAGTGCTGAAGAGGTTGCCTTCAAATTTGCTGTGAACAACATAAACCGCAACCGCACGTTACTGCCCAACACCACACTCACGTACGATATCCAGAGAATCAGCGCCTACGACAGCTTTGAGGCTTCTCGCAAAGGTGAGTCCTTCGCTGGATTAAAAGCCAAGTTTTTCCAATGAGCAATCCAAAGTTTTTCTTTCACTTTTGTGTCTTTTGTCATGTCCAAAAAGGAGGCCTTTTCATTTAGGCCGTGGGCTTTTATGCAGCGCTTATTTCAATAATTTACTCATTCAGTCATTCATTCATTCATTTTCTGCCAAAGGAACATCTGAGTCAAAAGTCATGACATTGCAGATCAAGAAAGATGCAGAGGATGTACACTACCGGTCAAAAGTTTTACATTTTCCTCAATTTTAAGAAAACCTCAAAGAGTTTTGGAAACCTCAATTTTTCCAGTTTTTATTGAAATTTACGCAGTTTAATGTCTCAATGTCCTCTGAAATTAAGCATAGAACAAATAAACAATTGGAGAGAAAAAAAAGAAATCATAGAATCATTTTGTTCAACCAAATTTAATTTAATTTTTTGACTCGGCAAAGTAGCCACCTTTTGCAGATATAACCGCCGAACACACTCGTGGCATTCTTTCTACAATGGAAATCAAATATTGTTCGGCAAGTTCTTCCCAACACTGTTGCAGAAGTTCCCACAAATGTGTTGCACTTGTAGGTTGCTTTGCTTTCACCGTTCTGTCCAGTTA
Source organism: Myxine glutinosa (assembly GCF_964187855.1). NCBI lineage: Eukaryota > Metazoa > Chordata > Myxini > Myxiniformes > Myxinidae > Myxine > Myxine glutinosa. Next base: position 60,304,704 of record NC_136263.1, on the reverse strand, counting down.
ATCCCAAACCAGCTCGATGGGGTTTAAGTCTGGAGACTGTGCTGGCCATTCCATGATTTGAAGCCTACTGTCTTGTTCTTTTCCTCCAAGGTAGTTTTGACATAGCCTGGAGGTGTGTTTAGGGTCATTATATTGCTGTGGGATGAACCCCTGACCAACTAGGCGTATACCAGAGGGTATTGCATGGTGCTGCAAAATGCTGTGGTAGCCCTTTTGGTTCAGGGTGCTGGTCACACTGTGCAAGTCGCCGACTCTGGATCCAGCAAAAGAGCCCCAGACCATCACGCTTCCTCCTCCATGTGTGCCACACTGCTTGATTAAACTTTTTTTTTTTTTTTTGTATACAAGATCGAGGTTCGTGAAAGAGCTAACATTAATCACACAAAAAGTCAAACCGACACATAAAACACAAAATAAGGGGAGCGGTAGATCCGGCCCAGAGGGGGGAACAGTATTCCATTGAGCTGCGGATGAAAGCCTTGTATGTGGTGAGGAGCTCAGGTGTGCCAAGGAAGGACTTCACACGATGGAGGATGCCCAGCCGGCGACTGGCTTTGGAGGCCAGCTTGGAAATGTGGTTTTCCCAAGAAAGATCATGGCAGATAGTGAGACCCAAAAGCTTGAGCGACAGAACTTCTTGGAGAGGATTGTTGAGAAAGTAGATGGCAGGGTTTTCCAGTCGGTCTTTTCGGAGAGACATAGTAAGAGTGTGAGATTTGTCAGGATTGAAAGACATGTTCCACTTGTTAGACCAGTCTGTGATTTTGTCCAGGTCTGCAGAGAGTGAGGAGGCTGCAGACTGCCGATCTGAGGGATGAGGAATGGAGCGGCAGAGAGTGGAGTCATCAGCAAAGAGATAGAGAGGATTTTCCAGAGAGTCGGAGAGATCATTGATGAAGACCAGATATAGCACAGGGCCCAGAACACTACCTTGGGGAACTCCAGCCAGAACAGGAAGGGGAGATGAGAGAAATCCATTCAGGGCCACACGTTGCCTATGACCAGAGAGGAAGTCCGCAAGCCATGAGTGGAGATTTCCATGGATACCGTAGGAGGAGAGTTTGGTGAGCAGAGCAGGGGTGCCAGACCGTATCGAAGGCACGTGATATGTCAAGGGAGACGGCTCTGATTTCCTGTTTGGCATTGAGGACCTCCATCCATTGTTGAGACAGCAGAAGCAATATGTCTAGAGTAGAATGACGTGGTCTGAATCCAAATTGATGATCAGAGATCAAGCCATTGGAGAAGAGGAAGGATTTGATATCCGTCATCATCATCGTCAAACATCATCAGCTGCACTATATTCTGAGTACTACCACCGCCAATGTTATCTATGACTACAAAGTCAGGCCGTTCACCTAATTCCTTAAGTTCCTAGATGTTGTCCGCAACTTCTTTGTAAGTGGCTGAAAGTCTTTCAGGGTTGTTTCTCAATTTAACAGATGATGAGGTTTCCATAGTTGGTTTATTTATTTCGTCTGACATGTGTAACATAAGCTCCAGTCACGAGTGTCCATGCTAGCAGGCCTGGTTTTACAGTTGCCAGTATTCATTTTGGATTAGTCACTTTGAATCTGAAACATAGAAACGTATGTGATGGAACAATTGCAGCAAAAATCAGCATGAGAAAGTCTAATTTGAATGAGAAAGTCTAATTTCCTTTCTCATAAATAAAATGTTATCAAAATACCCCGAAAGCCTGTTTTCATTAATTTTATTAAAATGTCGAATTTATGTTTCATTTACCTGACTTTACCTTTAAATGCATCCACAATGCAGAAGTGATGCCAGAAATGAGTTAGTTGACCTCAAATTAGCTGGGAAACATGTATCATAATAGTTACTATGACAAATGCTTCCTGCGCTATGGGTCAGCCATGTTTTCCAAGATGGCTGATGGCAGCCATCTTGGATATTAAGATACAACTTGTGTCTTTGGATAATTTTGTTCCTATGACCCTAAGGCACTTCCATACTAACGGGGACCTTTGCATTATGACTTGAAGTCAAAAAGCACTTGGCATGTCCACTATATAGGGCAAAGACTAAAAGAGGCAAAGAAGGAAGTGGCAAAGGCCTAGATAGGAGTCATAGAGAGGGTGGTCTGAGAGAAGAGGGTGATAAGTTTATTAACTCAACTGGACTACTGTCCAGTTGAGTTCATCACATACTGAACCCTCCGGCGTCTGTCGTCTGTCGTCCGTTAACTTTTCGACGTTAACACTCCAGCGTCCACAAATATCAACCGATTCTGATCAAACTTGACATGCCGCATCCCTACCCCAAGGACCAGGTTGGTATTACATTTCAGCCCGATCCGTTGAAAAATGGCGGACTTAGGCGACCATTTTGTTTTTGGTCATGAAAACGACGTTAACACTAGTGTCCACAAATATTAACAGATTTTGATCAAGCTTAGAATGTTTAACCCTTACCACACAAGGTAGGTTGCTATTGCATTCCAACCCGATCCGCCACAAAATGGCCGCCATAGGCCACCATATTGTTTTCAGCTCCGAAACGACGTTAAGACTTTAACGTCCACAAATATTAATGGATTTTGATCAAACTTGGTGTGTGAGACTCTTACCACACAAGGTAGGTTGCTATCGCATGTCAACCCGATCTGTCACAAAATGGCCGCCATAGGCCGGCATATTTTTTTCAGCTCTTAAGAAAAGCACAAGCATTTAGGATGCTGAAACTGAGAAAGAAGTGAACACAACATTTACGGAAGTGAAATGTATATATAGAAATTGACAAAAATCCCAGTCAGTTCAGTTGAGTTCTGCTTCCCTGGAAGCTCTAGTTTAAAAGGTGGATTAGGGCAGGCAAAAGTCTGCAAGTGAAATTGGAGACATCAAAGTGATAATGAAGAATAGAGGGGAGAGTATGAATGGGGTTAAGTACATTCTTAGTAGATTGGAAAGGGTATTTTGAGTAACTACTAAATGTGGAGATTGAGAGATGTATTAGGAGAGGTCAGCAAGATGTAAGAGGCATAAAGCAGGTCGAGGTTGTGACAGTTCTAGGGAAAATTAAGATCACGAAGGCTGATGGACCATGATTAAGGGATTGAGGGATGGAGAGGTTTATTGGTCTAGCAGTTGTTGTTTAAGGTCTGGAATGAGGGGAGGATACAAAAGTATTGGCAGGAGATTTACTTTACGGCAATCTGAGAGATTAAGTGGGATGGTATGGAGTGCTGGAAATTACAAGGGTATACAGTTGATGGAGCAAGTGTTCAAAGTATTGGAAAGGGTAGTGAATGATAGGGTAAGAGATTTGAAGGGGATTGATGGGGATGCAGTTTGGATTTATGCCAGGCATGGGGAACAACAGATGATATTTTAACTCGAAGGAGAGATAGGAGAAACCTTTGGAAGCTAATATTACGTTACATTGTCAATTTGAGGATTTCGACAAAACATATGATAGAGGGTGTGAGGGAGTGAGGGAGCAAAAAGAGGGTTATTTTGGGAAATGTTTCTAGATGATTTGTGGGTGACTTCAGACTCTGGCGAGGGACTTCAGGATGCAACGGTTGCAGGGAAGGAAAGTGTGGAAAATGGTGAACTGAGGGGAAAATGTAGGCAAAACAAAGGTAATGATGAGCAAGAGAGAGAGACGAGAGGATGTGGATATTGGGGACAGGACAGCTAGGGAGTTGTACGTATAGCAGGTGAGAAAATTCAGCTACCTGAGTTCTACTTTGTTGGGGTGCTGAGAGATGATGCTCGGGATAGAGAGGTGTGGAGAGGAAAAATTTATGTGGTGGACCCCACAATAAGGTGTGTTTACTTGGGGCCTTGAAAGTAGTACTAGTCATAGTAGTAATCTCCAGCAGCGGGTTGCTTTGGATAGAATCTTCGAGGCCAGCGCCTCTCAAGGTTGTGTTCTGACGGCAATCGACAATTGTGCTCCTGATATGCATCAATCAAATATCTTCATCACGAGAAAAATCCAATAAATATATAAAGCCACCACCACCTTGGAATTATCCGCAGGGCCAAGGGTCTTCTTTGCCGTCCACAGTTTAAAATAGTTTATAAAGCTGTCATCCGGAGTGTCATGGAATATTACTTATCGTGTCACCAATATGGATAGGTACTGCTGCTTCCCATGTCCACACCACCCCCTGCCTTTGAGGGCCTGGAATCTAAGGCTCTCTGGGTCATTTGAATCTCACATATCACGAAGCTGAATCTCAGGGTCTACTTCCTGCAAACCATAGGCTGCTTGGTGCCCTTAGCTTTTTACTGCCTGTGTCCTGGTCGTGTTCTTACCGCCCTCTCATGCCTCCGCTCAGTCTGCTCATCGAGGTCACGTGTTCTGTCTGAAACGCTTTCATTGTTACCCTCCTCTAGTCTAACCTCAAATTCTTTCATACCTCTCTTTTCTCACCAGAAGAACTGTCTTCCTGAATCCGTTGTCACAAGCTCTTCCGTTTAGCATTTCAAGTCTGCTTCCCACCACTACGTCATGCCCACTCCCATTTATACTACTGACCCTTACTATACCCACTGAAAGCCCATTCTCATCTTTCTGAGATAATTTCTTCTCATTGAGCCTTGGTACATCCATTTGTCATAGTTCCACTCTTTTTCCATCTCCCCATTCTGTATATTGATTCATTGCCACCTGTCATTCTGATATTCCATAAGTCTACATACCTGTATCAAATAATGCATTTTTATTGTTCTGCTTCGCTGAAGGTGACCATGTCAGATGGCTGTTCTATTTTTAAACAAGTCTCCATAATAAGAGGCCACATCAACAGAAAATCTCCCCAGAAAAACTGCCCACTTCCCCTTCCTCCCCCGCTCCCCCCACTCCCAGGTTTCTGCAGGGTGCACGCAGATCCAACAGCAACTCCCTTTGAGTGAAAATCCCAAAATCCAGGATCACTGCTCACCTCCACTCATTTGTTCTTCTTTTTCCCACCTGTGGAACCAACTTCCACACTCCCTTCAATCTCACTCTTCCCTTCATGTCTTCAAGACAGCTGTTCACCACCATCTCAGATCATCCACCATCCAAAACCATGATGTTTTTGACACCCATTAAACCACTCACCCTACCCCACCCCCAATTTCCTGTTTACTTCTGTATCCATTTTAGCCACTTTCTGCATTCTCCCTTACTACTCGATCTTACCTACCTGCATCCTACGTTGTCCATCTCCTTTTATTTTCTCCCTCGGCCCTGCTTTTGGCATTTCCCCCTTCTCTTTCTGCTGTTCCTTTTGCTAAGTTTCATCCTGATGTATCCTGATGCTATTAGCTCTTCCAGCATTGATTGTGCATACAAAAATGTAATAAACAAGTACAGATACATTGAAAGTACACCGCCCCCATGCCAAATAATTAAATATCCTACAGCGAGGCATTTCTGGGGCACCTCCGGCGCCCGGCAATACCGCAGTGCAGCTCATAGAGACTTTTTTGGGAGGGAGAGGTGTACAATAATTGATTGATTAATTGTATAATTAAATTCAATAAAAGATTATCACAAAATATTTTCTTAATCAATTGGCTAATAGCATAAGTAAACCACTCGTGCTTCATCCGAAGATGTATCTTTTAGAATTTTAATTAAATAAGGCATTAATAAAATAAAATAAAATAATTGATCAATAAATAAATAATTAATCGATTAAATGATTAATCAATAAATCAAAAATATCCTTTACAGTTTACAGCCACATCACTTGGTCACTGTCATGTCCAAATATTAGCTTCCAAGCTCAAAAGGTGCCTGAGATATTGGCCAAATGAGAAAGAAAAGAAATAAATGATTAATAATGAAAAGAAATAAATAATTATCATTAAATAAATTAAATTATTAATCAATTAGGTCACAGAACACATAAACCACCACCATTTCATCAGAATCTGTAACGTAAAAGAAAAAAAAAATTTAGTCATTATAATCGAATAATTAAATAATTAATCGATTAATTGATTAATTAATAAATCAAAAATAGCCTTTGCAGCCAAATCATCTGGCCATTGGCATGTCCAAATATCAGCTTCCTAACTTAAAAGGTACCTGAGATAATGGCCAGAAGAGAAAGTAAATTTAATTAATTAAATAAGTACTTAATTAATCGCTAATAATTAAATAACTCCTCAATTAATTGATTAATCAAAAAACAAAAAATAGCGTTTTTGACAAAGGACTTGCTCACTATTGCGCCGAAATTTCAGCTTCCTAGCTCAAAGAATGGCTGAGATATTGCCCGGACAAACAAACAAGAAAACAAGTAAAGATGCATTCAAAGTACACCGCCCCCATGCCAAATAATTAAATATCCCACAGCGTGGCATTGCCAGGGCGCCCCCGGCGCCCGGCAATACCGGAGTGCAGCTCATAGAGACTGCATTGGGAGGGAGAGGTGTGCAATAATTGATTGATTAATTGCATAATTAAAATCAATAAAAGATTATCATAAAATATTTTCTTAATCAATTATTGGCTAATAGCATAACTAAACCACTCGTGCTTCATCCAAGATGTATCTTTTAGAAATATAATTAAATAAGTCATTAATAAAAAAATAATTAATTAATTGATCAATAAATAAATAATGAATCAATGAAATGATTAATCAATGAATCAAAAATATCCATTATGGCCACATCACCTGGACAATGTCATGTCCAAATATTAGCTTCCCAGCTCAAAAGATGCCTGAGATATTGCCCAGATGAGAAAGAAAATAAATAAATGATTAATAATGAAAATAAATAAATAATAATCATCAAAAAATTAAATAGTTAATCAATTGGCTAATATAATACATAAACCACCACCATTTCATCAGAATCTGTAACTCAAAAAAAAAACAATTAGTCATTAATTGAATAATTAAATAATTAATCGATTAATTAATTAATTGATTAATCAATAAATAAAAAATAGCCTTTGCAGCCAAATCACTTGGTCATTGGCATGTCCAAATATCAGCTTCCTAGCTCAAAAGGTGCCTGAGATAATGCCCAGAAGAGAAAGGAAATTTGATTAATTATATAAGTACTTAATTAATCGCTAATAATTAAATAACTCATCAATTAATTGATTAATCAAAAAACAAAAAATTTGTATTTTTGAGAAAGGACTTGCTCACTGTTGTGCCGAACTTTCAGCTTCCTAGCTCAAAGGATGGCTGAGATATCGCCCAGACAAACAAACAAGAAAACAAGAAAACAAGAAAGCAAGAAAGAAAACAACCAGAGTGAAAACTGAGTACTCCCTTTCAGCGTGCGTCACCGCCGAGCCCCCTTCGGTGCCCGGCAATGACGTTTTGCAATGCCTGGAGATGGCATAGGAAAGGAGTGGTGTACAATAAATAACGCGTACATATGTGTTGGGTTTCCACAAGGATCTTGAAAAATGTAGAGAACTGTAGGAATTGGCACTCAGTAAGCAACATGCCTGAATGGAACGGAATTAATCGATGCAGGTAAAGTTCATGTCTCTCCCTCATTCATCTGCGTCCAATTTAGGAGAGTCTGCCGTTACCTTTTCCGCACTCTTCTTGCCCTCCACCCAGCCTGGAGGCTTGGGTCAACTGTTCCAATAATAGCACTTTCTGACCTACAGATTCATGCTTTTTTTTCATGATACAAGTTTAAGTTCATGGAATTGGAACCAAAACATCACAGTAACAACAACTTTATATTGCAGGCATTTACTGGTGGGTAATTCCGTTTTCTGTTTGTTCGGATGGCACCAAACGAGCTGTTCAAGCACATCTAATGCTGAATACCTTTTGCACCATGTCCGCTGCGAAGACCTCTTCACGACCTGTTATGTGATATTTTTCTGTAACCTGACACTTATGTAGTGCAAAAGTTGTGTTGATTCCGTAGAGGTTCCTCAAATTAACTCAATGGATGTTCCAAGCTAGTGAGTCCAAAAGAGAGAAACCTTGGGTGGCTTCTCTGTTCATAAGTTGGGTGGTTTCTCTGTTAACATGACACTGTTTACTATAACTATTTTCCAGGTCGAGGTGGCAAGTGAAAGGTACTCCTGGTTTATTGCTAAGAAAAATTGGATAACTTGTGATTAAAGAGCTTGTAGTACCTGATTTTGTTGAGTCTGATAAGATGATGCAAAAGTTGAATGTCGCAGGATGCTCCACAGGTTTGAGCCTCACTGGAAGCTTCTTCATCTGAGTATAAACTGTCATTTGGTGCTTTACAGATCAGGCATTGCATCACAAATTGTACTATCTCTCAAATGGATGTTAAGGTGGGTGTCCAGTCTGCCAGCATTATCCAGTGGATGTTAAAGGTTAAAGATGGCATAGTGCACTTGGTGGTGTTGGAGAGTATCTCCGCCACCCTGAACAAATTCCAAACAAGTACAGATACATTCAAAGTACACCGCCCCCATGCCAAATAATTAAATATCCGACAGCGCGCCATTGCCGCAATACCGCAGCGCAGCTCATGGAGACTGCATTGGGAGGGAGAGGTGTACAATAATTGTTTGATTAATTGTACAATTAAAATCAATAAAAGATTATTACAAAATATTTTCTTAATCAATTGGCTAATAGTATAACTAAACCACAAGTGCTTCACCCGAAGATGTATCTTTAAAAAATTTAATTAAATAATTTATTAATAAAAAAATAATTAATTAATTGATTAATCAATAAATAATTAATCGATTAAATGATTAATCAATAAATCAAAAATATCCTTGATAGCCACATCACTTGGTCACTGTCATGTCCAAATATTAGCTTCCTAGCTCAAAAGGTGCTTGAGATATTGGCCAAATGAGAAAGAAAATAAATATATGATTAATAATGAAAATAAATAAATAATAATCATTAAAAAATTAAATTATTAATCAATTCGGTCAGAGAACACATACACCACCACCATTTCATCAGAATCTGTAACTTTAAAAAAATAATTTTTTAGTCATTAATCGAATAATTAAATAATTAATTGATTAATTGATTAATTAATAAATCAAAAATAGCATTTGCAGCCAAATCACCTGGTCATTGGCATGTCCAAATATCAGCTTCCTAACTTAAAAGGTACCTGAGATAATGGCCAGAAGAGAAAGTAAATTTAATTAATTAAATAAGTACTTAATTAATCGCTAATAATTAAATGAATCCTCAATTAATTGATGAATCAAAAACCAAAAAATACCGTTTTTGACAAAGTACGTGCTCACTATTGTGCCGAAATTTCAGCTTCCTAGCTCAAAGGATGGCTGAGATATCGCCCGGACAAACAAACAACCAAGAAAGAAAAAAACAAATAAACAAGTACACATACATTCAAAGTACACCGCCCCATGCCAAATAATTAAATATGCTGCAGCGCGGCATTGCCGGGGCGCCTCCGGCGCCCGGCAATACCGCAGTGCAGCTCATTAAGGCTGCATTGGGAGGGAGAGGTGTACACTAATTGATTGATTAATTGTATAATTAAAATCAATAAAAGATTATCACAAAATATTTTCATAATCAATTGGCTAATCGCATAACTAAACCACTAGTGCTTCATCCGAAGATGTATCTTTTAGAAATTTAATTAAATAAGTCATTTATAAAAAATTAAATAATTAATTGATTACTCAATAAATAATTAATCGATTAATCAATAAATAATTAATAGATGAAATGATTAATCAATAAATCAAAAATATCCTTGATAGCCACATCACTTGGTCACTTATGTCCAAATATTAGCTTCCCAGCTCAAAAGGTGCCTGAGATATTGGCCAAATGAGAAAGAAAATAAATAAATGATTAATAATGAAAATAAATAAATAATAATCATAAAAAAATTAAATTGGTAATCAATTTGGTCAGAGAACACATAAACTACCACTATTTCATCAGAATCTGTAACTTAAAAAAAAAAATTTTTTGGGTCATTAATCGAATAATTAAATAATTAATCGATTAATTGATTAATTAATAAATCAAAAATATCCTTTGCAGCCAAATCACCTGGTCATTGGCATGTCCAAATATCAGCTTCCTAACTCAAAAGGTGCCTGAGTTAATAATGGTCAGAAGAGAAATGAAATTTAATTAATTAAATAAGTACTTAATTAAACGCTAATAATTAAATAACTCCTCAATTAATTGATTATTCAAAAAACAAAAAATACCGTATTTGACAAAGGACTTGCTCACGACTGTGCCGAAATTTCAGCTTCCTAGCTCAAAGGATGGCTGAGATATCGTCCGGACAACCAAGAAAACAAACAAACAAACAAACAAACAAGAAACCAGAGTGAAAACTGAGTACTCTCTTTCAGCGTGCGTCACTGCCGAGCCCCCTTTGGTGCCCGGCAATGACGATTTGCAATGCCTGGAGATGGCATAGGAAAGGAGCGGTGTACAACAAACAAACAACCAGAGTGAAAACTGAGTACTCCCTTTCAGCGTGCGTCACTGCCGAGCCCCCTTTGGTGCCCAGCAATGACGATTTGCAATGCCTGGAGATGGCATAGGAAAGGAGCGGTGTACAACAAGAAAACAACCAGAGTGAAAACTGAGTACACCCTTTCAGCGTGCGTCACTGCCGAGCCCCCTTCGGTGCCCAGCAGTGACGATTTGCAATGCCTGGAGATGGCATAGGAAAGGTGCAGTGTACAATAAATCAAAAATATCCTTGATAGCCACATCACTTGGTCACTGTCATGTCCAAATATTAGCTTCCCAGCTCAAAAGGTGCCTGAGATATTGGCCAAATGAGAAAGAAAATAAATCAATGATTAATAATGAAAATAAATAAATAATGATCATTAAGAAATTAAATTATTAATCAATTCGGTCACAGAACACATAAACCACCACCATTTCATCCGAATCTGTAACTTTAAAAAAATTAATTTTTAGTCATTAATCGAATAATTAAATAATTAATCGATTAATTGATTAATTGATTAATTAATAAATCAAAAATAGCCTTTGCAGCCAAATCACCTGGTCATTGGCATGTCCAAATATCAGCTTCCGAACTCAAAAGGTGCCTGAGTTAATGGTCAGAAGAGAAAGGAAATTTGATTAATTAAATAAGTACTTAATTAATCGCTAACAATTAAATAACTCCTCAAGTAATTGATTAATCAAAAAACAAAAAATAACGTTTTTGCCAAAGGACTTGCTCACTATTGTGCCGAAATTTCAGCTTCCTAGCTCAAAGGATGGCTGAGATATTGCCCGGACAAACAAACAAGAAAGAAAACAAGAAAGAAAACAAACAACCAGAGTGAAAACTGAGTACTCCCTTTCAGCGTGCGTCACTGCCGAGCCCCCTTCGGTGCCCGGCAATGACGTTTTGCAATGCCTGGAGACGGCATAGGAAAGGAACGGTGTACAACAAACAACCATTGCCAGCCCCCTACGGTGCCCGGTAATGACGATATGCAGCACCTGGAGATGGCATAGGAAAGGTGCGGTGTACAATTCCTGCCTAAATCATATTCAGTGGAATGTTAGGCCTGGCCAGTCTGTTCATGAGAGGCTAAGGCCAAAATTATCCCCAGACCACAAAAAGGTAGAAATAACTGTGTCTTTTAAATAAGTAGTCGTGGTATTGGTGTTCGTAGTATCTGTTTTCGTTGAGAAAAGGTAGTCCACACTGTGGCACGCACACTCCTTTCCGAGCTGTCTCGTCTGCGTTCGAATCTCGACCCAGCTCTAAACTGTCATTGTGTTGTATCACAGGCAGGACGATTCGACAATGTGTCCCTCAGATGGACGTTAAGCTGGGAGTACCGTCTGCCAGCATTATTTCCTTTATAAAGAGTAAGGAATCAAAATGACCAATGACCTACATCAGTGGCACAGCTGCATCCCCTACCAATGATGCCACCCACAGCCACGTGCTGCATTCCAAGGAAGAATTCCACATCTTAACTTGTAAGACAATGTTCTGCATAAATGGAAGTCGAACATTATAATCCCAGATACTTTGCACATTATAATCCCAGATACTCTTGATCACATCTTCCTTCATGCCTAGCCAGCTATTCCCGAAAGGAGTCTTTAAAGGCTTTAACTGTAATATTTGACTTGGAAAGCTTATAAGCTCCTCACCGTTCAGTTTCCGGTATTTTGAGGCCTCCTCGCTCCGGATAGTTTGGAGGTTCTGTCGATTCTTCATTTCCTTCCAAGGTGAACAAAAAAATGTTTTTTTTCATTACAGAATGGTGGTTTGCAAAATTATTATTGTTATTATTATCCTCACCAGAGATGGTATTGCATTTAGATCCGTTTGTTACTCTCAGAATCGAAGGTTTTTCAAATATATTGGTTGATCTTTTGCGTTATAACTTGGCAAAAAAAATGTGTTTTTTGACAATTATGTTGATCACTTCGATTTGTGTGTGTGTGTGTGTGTGTGTGTGTTTGTGCGTGTGTGTGTCTTTGTGTGTGTGTGTGTGTGTGTATGTGTGTGTGTGTGTGTGTGTGTTTGTGCGTGTGTGTGTCTTTGTGCGTGTGTGTGTGTGTGGTTGTGCGTGTGTGTTTGTGTGTGTTTGTGCGTGTGTGTGTCTTTGTGTGTGTGTTTGTGTGTGTGTGTGTTTGTGCATGTGTGTGTCTTTGTGCGTGTGTTTGTGTGTGTATGTGTGTGTTTGTGCGTTTGTTTGTCCGCTCACTTATACTTTCCTACAGGTCACAACTTGAAACCGATCTTCACAAAACTTCACCAAACGGTAGAGTTCGTAGTCTGACAAAATCTTATATATTTTTGAGGTCAAAAGGTCAACATTGGCCAAAGGTCAACCACTTTTTTCACATTTTTAAAATCCCCAATATTCTGATTGACTTGAAATTTGAATAGGATTTACATATCAGCTAACTCCATTAAACCTCCAACTATTTTGGAGATCAAAATAAGCCAAAGGGTCAACATAGGCCAAAGGTCAACAACCTTGTTTTTGGGTCTCACTATCTGCCATGATCTCTCATGAGAAAACCACATTTCCAAGCTGGCCTCCAAAGCCAGTCGCCGACTGGGGATCCTCTGTCGTGCGAAGTCCTTTCTGGGCCCTTCTGAGCTCCTCACCACATACAAAGCTTTCATCGGCAGCTCAATGGACTGCTGCTCTCCCCTCTGGGCTGGTGCTCCTGCCTCACACCTAGCTCGGCTTCACGTGGTTGAAACCAAAGCATTCAGAATCATTGGAACCTCCCGCGATGAAGCTGCTTCTGAGGGCCTTTGTCTCTCTCACCGCAGGCAGGTTGGTGGTCTTTCTGTCTTCTACCGACTCCCCTCCGGCCTTTCTCCCCCTGCTCTATCTGTGCTCTGTCCCCCAAATATTCCTGCAGGACGCACAAGATCTGCCTGCAACCCTCTTATGGTTAAACTGCCAAAATCAAATCTCTCTGCTCACCTTCACTCTTTCATGCCTCTTTTCTCCCGCCTCTGGAACCAACTCCCACACTCTCTTCAATCCCACTCCTTCCTCCAGGTCTTTAAAACAGCTGTTCACCACCATCTCTTATCTTCCCCCATCCAAAACCTTGATCTTTTCTACCCCCGTTAAAACACGCCAAATCCGCCTCTTTAAAATCCCCAAGTTCTTTCCTGAAATTCCTAGAAGTGTTAATTTGCTTTGTACCGTGTACCCCTCCATCCTCCCCCAGCCCTACCCCTTCCACAGATCTACCGACGTCCCTGTTCTCTTCTGTTGTTGTGCTTGTGTGCTTCCCTCTCTCTCCCCCTCTTGTCTCCTGCTCCCTTCATTGTATGTTTTATGTGTCTGTGCATGTTTTCATGTTCAATGTGTTAGCTCTTACACGACCCTCGATTCTGTATACAAAAACAAACAAACAGAAAAACCCTTATAAAATATCTAAACTCCTCAATTTTCTTCTGATTGACTTGAAATTTGAATCGGATTAACATATCAGCGAACTGAATTCAACCAACAACTATTTTTGAAATCAACATAGGTCACAAGGTCAACATAGTCCAAAGGTCAACCACTTTTTTACAACTTTATGAAATCCTCAATTTTCATCCGATTGACTTGAAATTTGAAGGCGATTTGCATATCAGCGACCTGAATTCAACCACCAACTATTTTTGAGATCAACACAGACCAAAAGGTAAACATAGGCCTAAGGTCAACCACTTTCTTCAAATTTTTTAAATCCTCAATTTTCATCCGATTGACTTGAAATCTGACTAGGATTTGCATATCAGCTTACTGAAACCAACCACCAACTATTTTTGAGGTCAACAGGCCAAAAGGTCAACATAGTCCGAATTTCTAAAATTGTCAATGTTCATCCAATTAACTTAAAATTTGAAGGCGATTTGCATATCAGGTCTTATAATTCAACCACCAATTATTTTTAAGGTCAAAAGTATGCTCTACTGAGTGCCATGCTACTCGGTTCCCTTTTTGCAAGTGTCGCTTTCCAAGTTATTTTTCATTCTGTCTGTCTGTTTGTCTATTTGTTTTTCGATTTGCTTGTCTGTCAATCACCTACAGGTCACAATTTTAATCTGATCTTCACGAAACTTCACCAAATGGTAGAGTTCGTTATAGAAGATTTTGATTTTTGCATATTGATTTTGAGGTCAAAGGTCATCTTCAGGTGAAGTTTCTAAAATTGTCATTTTTCATAAGATTAACTTGAAAGTTGAACAGCATTTGCATATTGAATCACTAAATTTGATAACTAACTACATTTGAGGTCAAAAGGTCAAAGGTCAACTCAAGGTCAAACTTCTAAAATCAAAAATTGTCATCTGATTGAACTGAGCTTTGATGAAGATTGTCAATTTAAATCGTAATGAAATGGACAATTGGATGTATCCATGGCAACGTTTGTTCTCAGGGGGTGGGGGGGAGGGAGGGTGGGTTTTGATATTTGCAAGTATCGTGTATTTGTCTGCACAGAGCGTGAGTATGTGTATGAATTACAAGAGACCATTAAGACAATTACATGAGACCCGAAGACCCTTTAGGACCCCTAAAACTCCGCAGCCCCTTTACAACCCTAAGACCCACTAAGAACACGAAGAACCAAAAGACCCAGAGGACCCAGCAGACATAAAAGACCCTGAGGACCCAAAATATCCGGAAGACCCAAAAGATCCCGAAGACCCAAAACACCAAAAAGACCCCAATGACCCCTAAAACCCAAACCCAAAAGACTCAAGGCCCGGCCCACAGGACCAAAAATACCCAAAACCCCAAGTATCCAAAAGATCCAAGAGAACCCAAAAGACCCAGAGGACACATAAGAGCCTGAGTACCCAAAATACCCCGATGACCCAAAAAGACCCAGAGGACCCAAAAGATCCTGAGTATCCAAAGGACTCAAAGGAAAAATCCACACAAACAAGTCCTGGTGAGGGTCTGCAATCTCTGATTGCTCTTTCTTGTTTGTAATTGTGTGAACATGGTTGAAATTTCACTTTAAATATCGACAGGTATTTGAAAAGGAAATATGACGTTGTCCTTTTGGCGGAATTTTTGAAGAGATCTCATTTTAAGGCGCCATTTGCGTCCCTTTTAATATTGTAACAATTCGATTATTGGGTTTAAACTTTATGGATTTAAACACATTTTATGGCTTTAAACTAGCCTGTTCGTCTCGTCTAACCTCATGTTATTAAAATATCGATTCCTCTCGCTATCTTGTCCTCCTCTTCCTTTTTCTCTTCTTTGACTCCCCCAGCATGCGACCAGCTGTCGCTCGGCGTGGCCGCCATCTTTGGCCCTCTGCACAGTTCTTCAGCCAGTTCTGTGCAGTCCATCTGCAATGCGCTGGAGGTGCCGCACGTGCAGACACAGTGGAAGCACCAGGTGAGGGGAAGCATCGATTAATCGTTCACTTTTACCACTCAACTACCTTCTCACAAAAGGGGGCAGCGTGCAATGGCCACGTAGATACGTCACGGATAACACCAACCTCAGAAAACCATCTTGTTCTATGTTTTATGCGAGACCAGTCACTTCGTGCTACCCAAATAAGGAATGCTTTAGTCTGGAAAACAGAGGTGGGATAAGAGGAAATGAGGGGTGCATGGGTCGAGTCCATGCATGGATGATTAATCCCATTTTACCCCATTTTGGGAAATCGTAAACACACAGCTTGTCATACAAGAAAAGTTTGTCCTCAATGGTTACAGTGGCTGGTGTTGCTCATTCAAGTGTGTCCTCTCCGAGGTGCAAATCTGTCTAGCTGGTGCCTTGTATGAAAAACTGTTCTTTTGTCCCGTACTGCATATGAGTTGTGCGGACAGGTTGCTTTATCGGCATTTACATGGACAGGGTCTCTGGTCTGCACCGTGTGGTTTTCAGGTTCCAAACAGTCGGGATTTTTACTACGTGAACCTGTACCCTGATTACGCATCCATCAGCCACGCAGTGCTCTCCCTCGTACATCACTACAAGTGGAAAGCGGTGACGATCGTGTACAAAGATAGTATTGGTATGTACGAACCGTGCACCTCACGGCATATCACCAGACACCCGACCACAAAACAATTCTTGGCAACACACCTGAGAGTAATAAACTCAAATTCACCACCAATAACTAAGTTTCAAAAGGTGAGCAAATAATCGCAGAACAGCAAGCTTCAACTCCATAACACCACCCCACAATTTACTCCATAACACCACCCTACAACTCACTCCATAACACCAACCTACAACTCACTACATAACACCACCCCACAATTCACGACATAACACCAACCTACAACTCACGACATAACACCACCCGACAACTCACTACATAACACCACCCCAAAATTCACTACATAACATCACCATACAACACCCAACATAACACCAACCCACAACTCGCTACATAACACCAACCTATCACTCACTACATAACAAAACCCTACCAACAACTCACTAGAAAACACCACGCTACAACTCACTACATAACACCACCCTACAACTCACTACATACCACAACCCTACAACTAATTACATAGCACCAGCCTACAACTGACTATGTAACACCACCACACAATTCACTACATAACACCCACCTACAACTCACCACATAATACCCACCTACAACTCGCTACATAACACCAACCTATCACTCACTACATAACAAAACCCTACTTAGAACTCACTAGAAAACACCACCCTACAACTCACTACATAACACCAACTTCCAACTCTTCCATTTATTTATACTAACTAGATGGTATTCAAAATGACGTCAACGTTAACAACACCTATTCCCCATATGGAGTTCTCTACAATGAGCCACGTTTCAATTTTTTCCATGGTGCGGTTTCAGAGATATAGAGGTGTGAAGTTTTTCAAAGATGGCGCCTGCACCACGTGACCTATGACATCATTAATATCATTAAAAATTATACAGGAGGAGCTGCTCATATTGTGAAAATTTCACGTCAATCGGACCAAGACTCAGAGAGAGAAAAAAATCATACTGGTCAAATCAAGCGTTGTGCTTGTCGAATTATGACGTCATAAATAAGGTACCGATGACATCCACATTAACATACCTTATTCCTCATTGGGAGTACTTGACAATGAGCCATGTTTGAAATTTTTCCATTGAGCGGTTTGGGAGATATAGAGGTGTAACTTTTTTCCAAGATGGCGTCCAGACCACGTGACCTATGACGTCATAATTATGAATAAAAAATTATACAGGCAGAGGCGCTCCTATGGTAAAGTTTCGTGTCAATCGAATCGGACCAACGCTTGCCAAGAAAATGATTTTTTTCAAATGCAGACACGTACGGACGCAGCCGCATGCTTAACCCTGCTTTTCGCTTCGCTAGCACAGGGTAACTAGATGGTATTCATGGAATACTTACCCTGTGCAGTCAACTTGTTGCGAGCCAACGCTTCTGTTTTTGAACATTTTTTTCTTTGATCCAATATGGCTGCCAGACCACGTGAGCTATGACATCATAAATTTATATTCTCCAATATAATTGTTGTATAAATCACGCTCAATACATTTCAAACTGATCAGACTAAGCGTTGTCCCTGTCGAATTGTGACGTCATAATTATGGTACCAATTACGTCATCGTTAACAACACCTATTGCCCATATGGAGTTCTTTACAATGAGCCACGTTTCAATTTTTCCATGCGGCGGTTTTGGCGATATAGAGGTGCAACATTTTTCGGTTTTTCCAAGATGGAGCCTGTACCACATGACCTATGACGTCATGATTATCATGAAAATATTCTACATGAGGAGGCGTTTCTATGGTGAAAATTTTTGTGTCCATCAGACCAACAGTTGCTGAGAAAAATAAATTTACAATGATCGGAGAAGTGTTGTACTTGTCGAATTATGACGTCATAATTAAGGCACCAATGACATCATCATCATTAACATATCTTATTCCCCATGGTGAGTACTTGACAATGAGCCATGTTTGAAATTTTTTCCCATTGAGCGGTTTGGGAGATATAGAGGTGTAACGTTTTTCCAAGATGGTGTCATTACCACGTGACCTATGACGTCATAATTATGAATACAAAAATCTGCAGGCCGAGGGGCTTCTATGGCAAAATTTCGTGTCAATTGGACCAACGGTTGCCGAGAAAATGATTTTTTAAAATGCAGACACGTATGGCACACGTCCGCACATGAATGCTTAAACCCGCTTTTCGCTTTGTGAGCGTCAGGTAATAACCTACAACTCACCACAGAAGAGCAATTTACAAATCAATATATATGACTTTCAGTTAACACGGAGCAATAACAACATACGAATCGGTAATCACCACAAAACAACAACAACAACTTGCATCTCTCCACAGAACAACCACAAACACCTCATTCCAAACCGTGAACAGGAACGTCGTCGTGGCGCGCGCTGTGACGTGTCAGACAGATGAGCGATAGACCCCTCGATCCTAAGCCACTTGTAATGACGTGTGCAGGCCTTATCCGTCTGCAGGAGCTCATCAAAGCTCCGTCCCAGTTAAACCTCAAGCTGAAGATCCGACAGCTGCCGCCGGATATCGGAAACGCCAAGTCGCTGCTCAAGGAGATGAAACGGGCGAGAGAGTTCCACGTGATCTTCGACTGCGGACACGAGACCGCCGCTGAGATTCTGCGCCAGGTACGGATGGGATGCCAACAGCTTCTCATTGT
Organism: Myxine glutinosa; assembly: GCF_964187855.1. Taxonomy (NCBI): domain Eukaryota; kingdom Metazoa; phylum Chordata; class Myxini; order Myxiniformes; family Myxinidae; genus Myxine; species Myxine glutinosa. Next base: position 60,285,583 of record NC_136263.1, on the reverse strand, counting down.
GTTTTGACTTTGATTTTTTAATTCCTTGCCTCGCCCCACAGTCTTTGTTAGTGTGCTCGTGTGGGCGCGATGTGTTTTGACATTGTTTGTCGACATGCCAGCTACTTGTCTGTCATTGTGCAACTTTGAACGCATTCTCTTTGGAAATTGACGTAGAAGCGAATCCAGTGAAGGAACATATCTTTTCTCATTAATTCAGTGGAGATTTCCTCTCGTTGTACTTTAGGAATAGGGGTGAGGTTGAGTCGTAAATGCAAAATGCTGAAAATAGCTTTGGTCTTTGGAGCAGGATACCTCATTAGGTCACGTGGTCCTCATATGAGTCAAGTTGAAGAAGACCGTTGTTCGAGCACAGTGCCTGCATCGCAATGGAAGGGATATTAGGCCGGCCATCCTGTCTTAAAACATGATTTTTTGTGTGTGTGTGTGTGTGTGTGTGTGTGTGTGTGTGTGTGTGTTTGTGTGTGTGTGGTGCGTGCGTGTGTGTGAGTAAGTGTATAGTATATAAAAGACAAATTGCAAAAAAATTACAAGCGTTAGGAAGTGCAGTTGCTTGTGCCATTAAACGACACAACAAAACTGGTAAAATTGTGGATAGAAAACATTCTGTTCGAACAAGAATCGCAACAGAATCGCAGGACAAGTAATCCGAGTCACCAGTCTGCGCAACAGACGGCTTGCAGCACCGGAAATTAGAGCCCAGCTAAACAGCTCCAGCATTGCAACTGTTTCAAGGCCTTCTTTTCTGAAAGTTACAATTGCCTGTCTTTTTTCTGGCGTTAGCTGAGCTTTGGCACCCAAGTTCACGCAATCTGAAACACAAGAACACTCATTGGATTGTATGGCTGACCTTTCTGTGAACATCTTTTGCAACGCCTGGCAATAATAGACATTGCATGTGATGAATAAACTAAGCACAAACATTCATTCCACACAGAGCAGAGTGTTTGTAAACAGTTTTTGCACCTGAGATGAAACGTTAATAACATTAACTTCGCTAATAACATTAACTTCGCGTTTCAGTTTGGATTTACTTTTGCACTTTTCAACCTATTTCCAAAAATTGCTTTAAACCTACATTTCGCACAAGAAAGATGCATTGAAGCACAATATATCATCAGTAGGTAAGCAGATATACGTAGTGTGTTCAACAAGTATCCGACCTTTATTTTTCGTGCGTAAAAAAAAAGAAGCTAGGCAGGCGTTGATTGGTGCACGTATGTAGGCGATCCTAATGCACACGCGTGAATTTTTTCCCACCTGCAGAAGCTGTCATTCGACGGCAGACCGCCGATGAGTGAGGACATGTAAGTGAGCGCCGTCGGATTTTCGTTTTTGACAAAATGACGGAAAAACTTGAACAACGCTGCTGCATCAAATTTTGTGTTTTTTGGCCTCGGGGATGTTGGATGCTTCCATTGTGATGACTGCAACTTGGTTTCTGGGTCGTACCCATAACCCCATCGCCAGTGATCACTGTGTTGAGGAAGCTGGGATCGCTGTTCACAGTCTCCAGCATGTCCTGTGCGATCTCCAAACGGAGTTGCTTCTGCTCAATCGTTAGCAGCTTTGGTACGAACTTCGCTGAGATTCTCCTGAAGCCCAAATCCTCCTTCATAATGGAATGAACGGTGTTGAATCTTGCGGATCGTTTCCACTTGGGAATCGCCAAGCTTTACACAAAATTTGATGCAGTAGCGTTGTTCAAGTTTTTCCGTCATTTTGTCAAAAACGAAAATCCGACGGCGCTCACTTACATGTCCTCACTCATCGGCGGTCTGCCGTCGAATGACAGCTTCTGCAGGTGGGAAAAAATTCACGCGTGTGCATTAGGATCGCCTACATACGTGCACCAATCAATGCCTCCCTAGCTTCTTTTTTTTTACGCACGAAAAATAAAGGTCGGATACTTTTTGAACACAGTGTACAGTATCTTTGGTAAGAGTTTTGTTCACATCTTATGTTCATTTTGCATTTTAAACACATTATGTTGGGTGAACCTAAACTTTTGACTGGTAGTGTATGTATAGTATTTATATACTGTATGTGCATTTATCGGAAATTATCTTTCTGAATGACAGATCTTTGAGCCAGTACCATAGCGCCTGCATATGGGTGAGTGCCCCAGCAGTCTAGACCCAGCCAACAGATGGAATGCGACAGGGATGTAGTTAATAAGTATACTTTGTGTATAAATGCTAAGCGTTAAGCAGTACGGGTATTCACTTCTGCCAATAGGTGGCCTTCAACCTTTTTCGTCACAAGTACTGCATTTGCGATTTTAGTTTATCTCTGCCCACCGCAGTCATTAACCACATGACAAGAGATAGGTTGTTAAAAATTTAAAGGATGGTTTTATATGAATCTATATTTTTTGTTCTTCTTTTTTTGCTTTTTTGGATCCATTGCAATTTGGTGAAAAAAAAAACCTTTTTCCAAAAAAAGTCATTTAATTGCAACTTTTATTCAAGTCCCAGTTGAAACCTTTGGGTTGAGGCTCTTCATAGACCATGTCTCATTAACTCGGCATTGGCAACTCAAGAGAGCATGTAGAGTTGGCCCATTTCCCCCAACAAACCAGCTGGTCAGGCTTGACATTTGTGTATCCACTCTGATATGCAGATGAAATGACCAAAAACCATCTTGAGTACCCATGGGAATATGAACCCACACCAGTAAGGGCAATGCAACAAAGCTCGATTCATTTCACCACAATAAGATGAATATCAAATGTACAATTATTGCTTGCGGATTTTATATTATGATCCTTGAGCGCTGGGATCAGCTAACATATTCTGGTGTCTAAGGTATATTCCGACTTACCGGTATGTATGCAGTAGTTTTGGTTGGAGCAGGGTTCTGGCTTTGCCTGCCTGAGATCTTTCCATCTTAGGTACATGCCACAAGTGCGAAAGAAACAATTTTTTTATTGACTCCGTCCTCATTTTGATGTCCTTGTCCCAAAGTGCTTGTCTTGGTAATTTTCTTAAATCCTGTATCTGCAGTTAAAGTAATCATTTTAGGTCATTATTCCCGTGTGTGTGTGTGTGTGTGTGTGTGTGTGTGTGTGTGTGTGTGTGTGTGTGTGTGTGTGTGTGTGTGTGTGTGTGTGTGTGTGTGTGTGTGTGTGTGTATGCTCACACATGTTCTTTGTTATTATCTCCAAAAGCAGGTTTCAGAAGGTGGAACGTAGCCCTCCCTCCTAGATATCAAAGTATCCACCTCCGTGAGTGTGTGTATACATGAGTGTATGGGCGTCCATATATGTATATAGTATATGAATGTATATATATATAAATATATATATATATATTATATATACATATATATATATATATATGTATATATATATATAAATATATATATATATATATATATATATATATATATATATATATATATACATATATATACTGTATATATGAATATATATACAACACAACAACAACATGCATTTTAAGGCCATTTTCCCTGCTAGAGCGGGGGTTAGCAGTCTTGCGGTCCCCATAACAATCTTCTCCATTTTGCCCTATTTTCTGCATATATGAATATATATATATATATATATATATATATATATATATATATAAATATATATATATATATGAATATATATATATATATATATATATATATATATATATATATATATATATATATATATATATGAATATATATATATATATATATATATATATATATATATATATATATATATATATATATACCCTGCAAAAAAAGAAATGCAAAAGTAGTAAAATCGTAAATATCTGACGGTGTTGCCGATATCGATACAAAATTAATACCAAAAATGAATTGGTCATTTCTGCATGAATTGGGATTGATTTGTGTGGAAAGAATGAGGTACTGCAGAAATTTGGCGAAAAGATGGAACAATTGCAAAAACACAACCACGTGAGAGCCTGGCGCCGAAACACACCAACATGACATGCACATGCAACATCACTTGTTGGGCTATAAAAACGTTGGGTTTTCATTTGCATGCCATCACAATCTTGCAGCAAGTGAACAGCGAAAACATGCCACGACTCACGGATGAGATTCTTCGGCCACACGTCCTTCCCATTTTGCAACAAGCGAACGTCATTTTCCAACAAGACAATGCCCGACCTCACATGGAAAGACTGACAACAGCCTTTTTGAGGAATCACAACATCCAGGTCCTGCCATGGCCCTCCAGGTCTCCAGATTTAAACCCAATCGAACATTTATGGGATGCACTGGATCAACGACTGCGAGCACGTCAGCAACAACCACAGAACCTCCGACAGTTGGCACAAGCACTGCAGGCAGAGTGGGTGAACATTCACCAGACCACATTTCGGGATCTGATTGCTTCCATGGGACGACGATGCCAGTCAGTTTTGGACTCCAATGGTGGCCATACAAGTTATTGAGCACAGATGACCTTCACCTTGAAAATCTACTGTTCCATGTGTGCCATAAGGAACCTGGGTCAATGAGAATGATGTGTGCCAATTTTGAACAATCGATTACCATCTGTTGATTATTTATATGATATATAAAATATACATCTAAAATCACTTTTGCGTTTCTTTTTTTGCAGTTTTGCGTTTCTTTTTTTGCAGGGTATATATATATATATATATATATATATATATATATATATATATATATATATTGTTACGGATCTCGACGTCAGCCTTTCCCCCTTACCAAGGGGGGTTGATCCCCTTGTCTGTCACTGACCGACGTGAGTCCCGGTACTTGTAACGCTCCTTTGCTGGGGGGGGGGGGGGGGGGGGGGTGGGGGATTGATCAGGGTTATGGTCCAGGTATTAGCCCGAATATCTTTATCAATCCCTCTGCAAAACGTACCGCTCGAATCCCGGACAAGATGGTATTTTGCCGAGCGGTTTAGCAGTCCGGAATCCGAGCCGTTAGCGAAGGCTAACCCGATTGCGAAGCGGTTGGCCAAAAATCGTGCCACAGGTACTCAATGGGGGAAATCACAAAGACGATCGGATGTGAATGAAGAAGCCAAAGGTAGGAAAGAACAGATATTTATTAACTACTATACAAAAACCAATCAAAGAAGAAGAAAACGAAAGTAATGTACAGTGAAGATAGAAGACACAGTGCAATTCTTATAACAAGCTTAACTTATACCCCAGGGACAAGACAGAACGGAACTAACTCACGTACACAAAAGGGGAATTGAAGGCAGGAATGAATGGCTGGAAGGATAAGAAGGGCAGACGGTCCAAAGAGTGGGCAGCAGAGAGGTCCGGGGGATCGTGGCACGACATCCAGGTCCGCATGCACGCACTTGTTCTTGTTCAGAGTGCGAAAAACCCCGGTCGTCAGCCTCTTCGCGCGTCTTTATTTTGTTCAGCTGGATCACACCTTTCTCTGTTCCCAGCTGGATCACGCATCTCCTGTCCTGGTGAAAAGGCTTGCGCGCGCGCTTATATTGCGCGTCGTGCGATGAAGCCGCCAACTCCGATGCCACACCTACCGGTTTTTCTCACCTCGGCACTGGTTGACTGGCGAGGGCCCTTTGGCTCCACCTTGGGTGATGAGGTGGGCCACGCCCATGATCCCATGGCTCCTCCCCTCCTGCTGGCCTCGTGCGTAATGGAGTCTTGGGATGAAGATGATGCCAATAACAACCACCCAATGCAACGGTGGCGAACACCGCCGTTCTGGTGCTTTGCAGGTCACGGCGATATTGTAGGGGATCTATCTTATTTGATTTGGTGCAACGTAAGATCGACTATTGGACACATGGCCTTAACTGAAACACAGAATAACGATATAACTATGGAGACATCCTATGATTTGCTACGTGGTGCGATGGACTAGCAAAAGGACGACCTTTGATCTTTACAACGAATGGAGGTATTTACAAGAATCATTTCATTATTTACAGGGGGGTATATTTACAATCATTACACCGAGTGCACGGTTTCCCAAATCTGTTACAATATATATATATATATATATATATATATATATATATATATATATATATATATATATATATATATATATATATATATATATAATCGTTAGATTAAATAAGACGCGGACGTAGCTTCAGGACGTCGATCTTTAATTGTCGACAAGCTTTCGACCTACAAAGGTCTTCTTCTGAGTCAGCCCCAAGTTCAACGGAAGACTTCAAGACTTCAAGACTTCCGTTGAACTTGGGGCTGACTCAGAAGAAGACCTTTGTAGGTCGAAAGCTTGTCGACAATTAAAGATCGACGTCCTGAAGCTACGTCCGCGTCTTATTTAATCTAACGATTATTTATTCAATACAAATGAGATGCCCTGCTCGTACTTTGGAGTTTCTACTATTTCTTACAGTTATATATATATATATATATATATATATATATATATTTATATATATATATATATATATTGTTACAGACGTGGCTTGGATGTTATTCACCGAGCGGTTTTGGGATGACCACGTCTGCACAAGATTATACTCGATATTATACCCGAACGTTGACTAGTCGCGCGATGCTAGGTCAATGAAGGAACAGACACACGGCTGGGTTTAAAATGACGACACCAGGGATACGGTTCTCAAGACCTCCGGAGGAGATTATATTCGTTACGGAAGGTCAGATTACAGGGACGAGAGGGACAGCAAAGGAAGATAGGCACTTAGACACAACCTTATATTAACCCCAACAGACGACAGGTAAACGGGACAAGGCTGACTCACACGGGGGTTGATGGCAGGAAAGCGGTTGTCGATGGCTCCAGGTGCACCTGGGCTCAGGGCAGGATCGACCCGGTCCGGTCCAGAGATGCGGAAGGTTGCACAGCGCTCGAGGTGGCGTCTTTTCGTCTCAAGCTGGGGGCGCATCTCACGTCACATCCGGCGCGGGGCCGCGTATATCCGGCGGGGAGTGACACGCCCTCGGCTCGTTAGCTCCGCCTCGTGGAATCGGCACGTTGCTTCTCATTGGGTGCGTGCGGGGGGGTTACCGGCTCCGCCCTTGACGAGGAGCTGACAAGGAGCCCCTTTGTGGTAACCCCGTGGAGCGCATGGTCTGGAGCGCGTTGTCTGGAGCGCATTGTCGATGGCGGCTAACCGAGCCGGTGGGAGGACGCACACTCCCCCCCGCGCAGCGCCGTGCCCCTCTGTTGTTGTAGACGGGGAAGAAGATGGGAGGAGGTATGGGAAAGGTCCTAAACTCACTACTGGTGCCATATAATCACATTCTGGTGCAACGAAGAGTCATAATTAATGGAAACGAGGCCTTAACTGACATAGACTAAGAATAACTAGCAAGATGTCCGAAAGTGGTCTACGTGTGGTGCGGTGGACCTGGGCACGACATTTAATGGGGGGAAAAGGGGGAAGGTCGGCTCTACTGATTGTTGTTTACAGACAATGGGACTAGGGAATGGGGGATTGGGGATAGTTGGGGAGTATTGGGGAAATAGGGGAATATTTACAAGCGGATATGGAGGCCAAATTCCATATTCGCAACAATATATATATATATATATATATATATATATATATATATATATATATATATATATACAGACTTGGCATTTAATATGGAATATGTTTTTTGTGGGGGTGAACTTACTTTTCAAGATGTCTTATAACCAAAAGTTCATTGGAATTATGTTGAAATTATTCTAGATTTTGTTAATGTGACCTTTAAAAGAAACAAAAACCACATTTGACATTTCGAAACAAATAAATTGATCCTTGAAAGTGATGTAAACTGATATCGAACTCAATTCATGGACAGTACTGTGTTAAACTTCTGTACGTTTTCCAGAAGAATCTCTTTATTTTGCACATTAGCCAAATTTCTTTTTAACAAAAACAAAAGTTAAATTACGACTGGGATTACGGACAGTAAAATTAAAGTTCAGTACTTCGTGTAACCCCCACGAGCATTCAGGAGAGCACGTACACGTTGAGGCATGTTGTTCACGAGATTTGCCAAGGTTTGGACAGGAATCGCTTGCCATGCAGTGACAATAGCCTGCTGCAATTCACGCACAGATGTCGGCTGCTGGTCCAAGTGGTCAATTTGACGCGTTAATTCTACCCACAAGTTCTCAATCGGATTCATATCCAGGGACATGGCAGGCCACTCCATATGCTCTACACCACGGTCAGCAAGAAAGTGTTGGATCATGCGAGCACAATGAGGCCGTGCATTGTCATCTTGGAAGACAAAGTTTCCTCGAAAGGCTGCACGAGCAAATGGAAGCAATGTTTCTTCCAGAATGGCCCTGCACTTGAACTGGTTCAGGTTTCCATTCAGAACAACCAGGTCCGTTTTGCCCCCTGCATGAAAAGCAGCCCAAACGGTCACCCCACCACCTCCAGCTTGGACTCTTGGCACTATACAATCTTTGTTGTAGGCTTCATGCACTTGTCTGCGCACTCGGACGTGGCCATCTTGACGATAGACCAGAAATCTAGACTCGTCACTGAAGATCACGTGATTCCAGTGTCCTGGCTGCCATTGACGGTGCTCTCTGGCCCACTGCAATCGGCGCTGGCGGTGTTGTCTGGTCAGGCGTGGCTTTCTCAGGGGACGCCTGGCACGATAGCCTGCTTGAACCAGTCGTTGGTTGACTAGCCTTCTGGATACAGGCACATTTGTCAGTTGCTGCCACTCAGCCCAAAGCCGATTAGCTGACTTGGTACGGTCATTGCGGACTAACCGGTGCAGCTGGCGATCATCCCTCCTTGTGGTTCTGCGGGGACGTCCTGGCCTCGGTATTGGAGTAGGGACACTCCTCTGAGCATTTCGTTTCAGGATCTTTGACACCTGACCTTGAGTGATGCCATACTGCCGAGCAATAGCACGCTGTTTCATGCCGTCATTTCGTAAAGCCACCACTCCATGACAAACAGCATTGTCGAGTTGACGGACCATCTCCAGAGGAAGCGGCAATAACTTTTGGAGACGTGCAGCAGTTGTTTTCCACTAATACAGAACGCAACAACCCTTGTATACCCGACTGTGAAGCCAATCATCAAATGCACCTGTCCGTACATTTTGCCACGCCACCTGTGATATAATCCTGTTGTTGACTTCTTGCTGCGACAGACAATCAGTGACATGGTTCTTTTAACAAATAAATCACCAAAGTGTGAAAGAAACTCACCAGATTGATATACTGAGTTAAGAAAGTAAACCCAAGTCAAGAAAAAAAAATATTCCATATTAAATGCCAAGTCTGTATATATATATGTATATATATACTGTATATATATATATATATATATATATATATATATATATATATATATATATATATATATATATATATATATATATATTGATACGCTTTTGAGATTGTAACTATGACATCATTAAAGGTTAAAGGTTTGCCCCCCATAGTTAGTCCACAAGCAACACGTAGGCCCACTTAGAGTATTAGTTATGTCATAGTATGTGTAAGAGTAGGCCATTTCCCTAGTAATATCTGCGTTGTGTAAAGAAATGAGCTTAGGTCCTTTTCATTTTGCGGCCACCCTTCATTGTCATCTATGGGCAAACTCGATCCCGCGCCCCATTTGGCATCCCTCAAGTTTGTTACGCTTTGTCTGCCAGCAGCGTCCGCTGCCCTTGGTTTTGCTCGAAACTAGTTGGGTACCACGAGGTAGGCCTAAGAAGAGGGAGGAGCGTGAGGGTCGAGGTGTGGCCGCATCAAGCAGCGCGTCAGAGGCGGTGACGGTAAGAGCAACAGCCAACCAGGGCTCAGAGGGCATGGCATGATAGGACGTGGCAAGACGCATCTAGTAAGTTCCAGAGGGTTCCAAGGGTGTGGCAATAAAACCCTTGGCGCGCGGCCCCCACCTCAGTTATGAGAAGGGAGAGGCAGGCGCTTGAGTTGAGAGAGAACTGTATTGCGAGGCCTGAAGCCAAGCACTGGTTGGAGAACTCAGAGGACCGGCGTGCACACGACAGTGTCGAGAGCCCTTGATAGAGAAGCACATTGAGAAGCGCATATTGAACTATTCGCTTATTACGTACGCGGCCGCAGCCGCAAGTGTACCCGCCAAAGCTAGCCCTACCGTTCGCCCTGTAATTACACCGTGCGCGAAAAACGACACGCGGAGAGCTCCTGGCCGTCTGATTCATCTTCTTTGCGGTGCGAGTTGGGGACCGGAGAGCGAGCTGCCTGGACGCCATCCCTGGACGTGCTGATTTTCGTCTGCAAACCCCGTGTGAGTGTGTCTGAGTGTGAACGGGCCCGTTTGTCCAGGGAATAAGTATAAGACTGTTTAAGGCTGCACTGTGTTTTCTTCTGCTGATTATTGTACAAAGTGTAAATAAACCTTGTTATTCCTTTTCTTCCAAATTCAACAGTCTCCGTAATTTCCTCCATTGGGTAAGCGTGGCACGATTAAGAACCGCTTGGATCGGGTTTAGTCATTGATAACGGCTCGGGTCACGGGTTCGCTACTGCTCGGCGTATCCACCAGCACCCGTGATTCGGGCGGGGCTTATTTCCTCGTTTCCTGGCGGCGCGAGTACTTAGGTATTAGTGATTAGTCCTACGACCCTACTTCGCGCTGTCCGGGAGGGACGTCATAGGTCCCGGGTCCCGTCGGCTAGTCAAAGACAAGGCAACTAATCCCCCCTTGGTAAGGGGAAAAGGCCGGCGCTGAGATCCGCAACAATTGGTAGTCAGGAGTGGGGATTTGGAACCTGGACGAAATTTTTTAGACTTGGACACCAATTGTGCATATTGGCCGCAACAATTGGTGTCAGGGGAGTGGGATTGGACCCGAAGTGCGCCTAACGCACTCAAAATTACAAGAGGCCGAAATTGAGTTAACAACCAAATTAAAATCGTGCCATGGATAACCAAGATGGTCGGATGCCGGTGGGGGCAAATGATGAGGTAGAGGAGGAATTAGAATCAATGACCCAGGACCCTCGGGAAGAATTGGGAGAAATAGAGGAGGAAGCGGAAGAGGTACCAGGAGTAGAAAATGGCGGCGCCTCGCACGTGGCAGCGAGAGCCGAGTCCGCAGCATCAATAGATATGGACCTTCTTTTGGCACAAATCAGGGCGTGCATGACAGAGTCGAAATAGGAAATGAGCCGAATGGGAGAGCGGTTGGAAAAAAAAATGGACATCCAAGAAAAAAAGATGGATGCGCAAAGTAACCAATTGAAAGTAGAGGGGGACAAATCAAGGGCAGAAATCAAAGAAATGAAAGACGGGTTAAATAAATTTGAAAACGAAATATGTGGCCAAATAAAAGAAATGGGAGAGGACATTGAGCGCAGGTCGAGCGGGAAGGTCGCATTGGTGCATGACGGGGTAGCGTGGTGTGAGAAACGCGGGAAGAGCGAGTTTGAGCAGAGCACAGCCAAGTTGACTGGGGTAGAAATCGCAACACGGGGTATGGAAAAGCCAACGGCCGCCGAATTAGAAGAGAAAATTTTAAGCGTGCCGGCTGTCGTTTGGGCTAGGAAAAGAAAGAGAAATTATAATGGAAATTGGGAACGAAGAGACGGCAGAGATAGGAATTAAATGGGAGGAAGAAATGGAATACGTGCAAAGTCCGTGTTCGCATTGTGATGTCGTGCTGCCTAACCCAAATGAAAGTTTGCAGGTGCGGTTAGAGGAGAAGAGAATCCCGAAGGTTAGTAGGAGCGTGAATGACGCGAAAATGTTTGGCGCGAAAACTTTTTTCGCGCGCTTGGGATCGCAACGTCACCCGGGCGCTCGTAGAAGGTCCGTGGTGCGCTGTGTGTAGGTGAATGGCGCGCTTGTGAGGAAAAAGTGTGTGCCAAAGCGCGAGTGTGTAACGGAAGAGTGTGAAACCGAGTGTGAAACCGAGTGTGAAACCGAGTGTGAAATGGAGTGTGGAACGGAGGGTGACAGAGTGTGCGATGGCCGAGGAGAGTGTGCGGGAGTGCACACCAGAGCGCGTGATTGGGTGTGCAGCAAAAGAGTGCACACCCGTGGTTGTTACGGAGTACGTAACGGGAGAGTGTATGCGAGGGTGTGTGATGGCCAAGTATGTAACGGAGTGTGCGAGTAGAATGAGTGTGCCAGGGTGTGCGCGAGGATGTGTAATGGAGTATGTGAACAGAGTGAGTGCACCTGAGTGGTGTGCACCTGAGTGTTCAAGAAAAGAGAATGCAAGAGAAAGTGCAATAACGGAATGCAGGGGGTGTATGGGAGGCACTGGAGCGCCTCGATGTGCGAGTATGGACAGGGTCGCGTGGTGTGAGAATGCGACTCAAGCATCGACCCAGACCGGGAGGTTAGCGTTTCGGCCGACGTATAGCCGACGCGAGCTCTCGGGGCGTGGTGTGCTTTGTGTGCTGCGGGGGCCGGCGGGGATTGTTGCCGCGGCGGCGTGCACGATTCGGGCCGGGCCCCGCCCTGTATGGTCGGTGCCGCGTCGTAAAGGCGAACGGCACGGTTCGAGGGGAGGAAGGAGAGGTCGGACCTTCGCCGCCTGGCGGGCGCGGTGCTCCGACCGGGGGAGGTTGGGCCATCGTGCCGGAGACCGAAAGGCTCCGCACAGAGATGGCGCCTGGAACCTTGGCCCGAGCATGCCTCCTCCTCAGGATCGAAAATGCCGGACGGACCCAACCAACAGGAGACCAACCAACCGCATGCATTGCTCGGCTTTCCGAAGCCGAGCTGTGATGGAAATGTATTGCCGCACGGAGAGGCTCATAGTTCAGAGGACTGGAAAAGCAATAGTGTTGGCGAATGGTAGCTTTACCATTCTTAATTGGGGCACATGAGCTATTGATTATGGGGATGGCAGTGAAAACTAGCCGAGGGAGGGCTAGGATAATTGTTAGGGCTTTAGAAATGACAGTTGGGACAAGATTTAAGTAGTGACATTGGTACAGGTAGAGGGGACGTAGTCAGATTAGATGGATTATAATGATGAGGGTGTGCTTAGTGTAAGGGAAGACGGGAAAGCACGAGTTTTAGAGGGAAGTAGTTAGTTAGATGATACTGTGTGTATGAGCTGGAGATTGAGAATCTTTGTGGTGAGCGTGAGCAAATGAGGAATTGGTCTGGGATGACCAGAGGTGATGTATGAGTGATGTATTGAGGACAAGTGGAATTGTGTTGAGTGAATGGACTTGCATGGGGTGCAAGTGGCTAAATGGTGAGAATACTGATTGGTGTGGAATGAGTGGTGTGGAGTGCATGGTGCGAAGGAGTGGATGGGGGAAGATGGACCCCTTCACGTATACCCGGGGAGGGTAGTTTAAAGGTAGGTAGAGGGAGTAGGTAAATTGTTGGATATTGACACCTGTGGTGCAGGTAGTAGCAAGGTATTGCTTGGAAGGATGCGTGAGTCTGGAAATGGCTGGGCGTGTGGACTTTGTTGGTGAGTATAGTTATTGGGGCACATCTCTTCACACCATCCACATCCACTCACCAAGGAGACGGAACTCCACACCAGGTTTTGCAACTATTTGGATGGTGAGACGCATCTCGACGGGAAGTGACGGGAGGGATTGGATGATGAATTTGGCATAGAGGGGGATATGGGAGACAAGACGGAGAGACGAATTTGTAAATTGTAAATACGGGGAAGGGCAAGGGTAGTGTAGGGTGGCATGGGGGGGTTACGAACGGTCAGGGACGAGCTTTCTCTGCTCGCTCTCCCGTGCCCCTCGTGTTTCATGCGTTGTTTTGATGTGTACCTTTTTTTTTTTTTTTTTTTGTATACAAGATCGAGGCTCGTGAAAGAGCGAACATTAATCACACAGAAAGACAAACCGACACATAAAACATATAACATCGGGAGCGGTAGACAAGATGGGGAGAGAGGGGGAAGGACACAAACGCAACATTTGAGAGCAGGGACCGAGAGACATGGAGACATCGAGAGATCTGTGAGAGGGAGAGGGCTTTGGGAGGGGGCATGGGAAGGGGGGGGGGGGGTGGGAGAGGTATAAAACACATGGACACTGCCAGGACTTCCAGGAAAGAAGTTGGAATTTCAAACAAGGTGGATCTGGGGTGAATTAGCGGGGGTAGAAAAGATCAAGGTTTTGGATGGGGGAAGATAAGAGATGGTGGTGAACAGCTGTTTTAAAGACCTGGAGGGAGGAGTGGGATTGAAGGGAGTGAGGGAGTTTGTTCCAGAGGCGGGAGAAAAGAGGAATGAAAGAGTGAAGGTGAGCAGAGAGCCGAGATTTCGGCAATTTAACCATCAGAGGGTTGCTGGCAGATCTTGTGCGACCTGTAGGAATATTTGGGGGACAGAGCACAGAGAGAGCTGGGGGTGCAAGGCCGGAGAGGAGTCGGTAGAAGACAGAAAGACCACCTACCTGCCTGCGGTGAGTGAGTGAAAGGCCCTCAGAGATAGCTTCATCGTGGGAGATTCCAATAATTCTGAAAGCTTTGGTTTCAACAGCGTGAAGCCGAGCTAGGTGTGAGGCAGGAGCACCGGCCCATAGGGGAGAACAGTATTCCATTGAGCTGCGGATGAAAGCCTTGTATGACAATGTATGTGGTGAGGAGCTCAGGTGTGCCGACGAAGGACTTCACATGACGGAGGATGCCCAGTCGGCGACTGGCTTTGGAGGCCAGCTTGGAAATGTGGTTTTCCCAAGAAAGATCATGGCAGATAGTGAGACCCAAATGCTTCAGCGACAGAACTTCTTGGAGAGGATTGTTGAGAAAGTAGATGGGCGGGTTGTCCAGTCGATCTTTTCGGAGAGACATAGTAAGAGTGTGAGATTTGTCAGGATTGAAAGACATGTTCCACTTGTTTGACCAGTCTGTGAATTTGTCCAAGTCTTCAGAGAGTGAGGAGGCTGCAGACTGCCGATCTGAGGGAAGAGGAATGGAGCGGCAGAGAGTGGAGTCATCAGCAAAGAGATAGAGAGGATTTTCCAGAGAGTCGGAGAGATCATTGATAAAGACCAGAAAAAGCACAGGGCCCAGAACACTGCCTTGGGGAACTCCAGCCTGAACAGGAAAGGGAGATGAGAGAAATCCATTCAGGGCCACACGTTGACTACGACCAGAGAGGAAGTCCGCAAGCCATGCATGGAGATTTCCATGGATACCATAGGAGGAGAGTTTGGTGAGCAGAGCTGGGTGCCAGACCGTATCGAAGGCACGTAATATGTCAAGGGAGACAGCTCTGATTTCCTGTTCGGCATTGAGGACCTCCATCCATTGTTGAGACAGCAGAAGCAGCATGCCAAGAGTAGAGTGACCTGGTCTGAAACCAAATTGATGATCAGAGATCAAGCCATTGGAGAAGAGGAAAGATTTCATATCCGAAGCAATGATGGATTCCATGACTTTGCTGATAATTGGGAGCAGGCTGATTGGTCTGTAGTTGCAAGGATCTGTTTTTGCACCTTTTTGTGCAAAGCGGTAATGTTTGCTGATTTCCAGGATGCTGGCAGATGACCTTGAGCAAAAGAGAGGGTGAAAAGAACAGAGAGAGGGTGAGATAGAGTGGCAGAGCAGGATTTTAGGACCCGTGGGCTGATGCCGTCTGGTCCAGTTGCAGAATCAGAGCCGAGGTTAGACAAAAACTCCTCCACCTTGTCAGGAGAGAAGGACACAGAGTCCAGGAGCAGTTGGGTTCGACTGGGAAAGGTGGGAACAGAGAGAGATGGGATTTGGGACTAAAGATTTTGAGGCAAAGACAGAGTTGAGGCATTCGGCTTTGTCGCGTGCGATGTCAACTGTGTGGCCATTTGAGGTAAGGGAGGGGATGGATGGGGAACAAACACCAGAAACGGATTTGACCAGACGCCACCAGGATTTGGAGGAAGGAGACAGGTTTGAGAGTTCATTCTTCACTGTGGAGAGATAGTGCTTCCTGGCACTCCTGAGGGTAGACACACACTTGTTCCGAGCTTGGTGGAAGGAACTGAGATTGCCTTCAGTTGGATTAGCCTTCCAAGAGGCAAAGGCAAGTTGTTAAAAGGGAAACTGCCTCACCATAAGATTCAGTGTACCATGGACGGGAGGAAGGGTAAGACAACTGAAGACGAGATGGGATAAATCTGTACATGAGAGAGAGCAGTTTGCTTTGGAAGAATTCCCAGGAAGAATTGATATCAGAGGCAGTGGAGATGGGAGACCAATCCAGACGATTGATGGCTGCTTGAAGACCGTCCCAGTCGGCCTGAGTGAAATGCCAGACTCGTCGACGCTGAGGAGGCTCTCTGAGAATGGCCAGAGAGATGTCCACTTTGACAAGCACATGATCAGAAGAACCGATTGGAGCAGAAGAAGAGCAGCCTCCAACCTTTGCGCCCTTTCCTCCGCTAACTCTCTGCTTTGTCTTTCCTCCCCACCCATGGACCCATTATTTTTGTTGAGGGGAGTGTGCAGGAACACTGAGCTGTGCGGCTGCATTTTGCCACACCTGTGCCACTGCACTCTGCTACCAGTTGCTGCACCAGTACCCCTATGGACCACACGTTCTGTGGCCTGGGACCTTTTTTCTGGGGCAGACAATTGCTGCAAGCGTTATCTTGCCCTGTGGACCACTGATTCTAAGTGGCGTAAATGTCACGCAGATGGACCATAAGATGGCCCTGCAAATAAAAAACGGACACGGTTTGTGCATTTTATTATTCCGGCGTGTCAGAAAGGAAGACTTCAAGTTTTATTATGGCACACCGAAGACGAAGCAGGAAGACGCAAGAAGCAGCAGCCCAGCAGCAGCCACGCAGCAAACATTTATTATTGAAATGTGATTGTGCATTTTGGTGCCTTTTTGTGCATTCATGTATTATGGTGTATTGGTGCAGTGCATGGTGTTTCTCTCCTCTCAAATTTCTTTCCCACAAAAGAACAGGTCCTGGGTTGTAGAGATGTAAATAATTAGTTAGTCTTGTAAATAACATGCTCCCCACCGGCTTTATGTGTAGTTTGAGAATTCTTTCCGCAATCCGGTTAGCTGTGGGTGTGAGTCTGTTAGTTAGTACACAACGCAGTAGGTGGGACATATCTAGTGTTGTAAAACTGTCACACACAGGGTGTTAGATTAAATGTAGAGGGGGACCACACCTAAGTGTCACACGTAAGTTAAAAAGTAGTCCTGACCCTTGCTCAAAACCGGTCGTGCTCACATGTGTGGGTTCGGTTCGGGGACGAGCCTGGTGAAGGAGGGGGGCAGTGATATGGTTTTCAGATTGTAAATATGACATCATTAAAGGTTAAAGGTTTGCCCCCCATAGTTAGTCCACAAGCAACACGTCGGCCCACTTAGAGTATTAGTTATGTCATAGTATGTGTAAGAGTAGGCCATTTCCCTAGTAATATCTGTGTTGTGTAAAGAAATGAGCTTCGGTCCTTTTCATTTTGCGACCACCCTTCATTTTCATCGATGGGCAAACTCGATCCCGTGCCCCATTTGGCATCCCTCAAGTTTGTTACGCTTTGTCTGCCAGCAGCGTTCGCTGCCCTTGGTTTTGCTCGAAACTAGTCGGGTACCACGAGGTAGGCCTAAGAAGAGGGAGGAGCGCGAGGGTCGAGGTGTGGCTGCGTCAAGCAGCGCGTCAGAGGTGGTGACGGTAAGAGCAACAGCCAATCAGGGCTCGGGGGGCATGGCATGATAGGGCGTGGCAAGACGCGTCTAGTAAGTTCCAGAGGGTTCCAAGGGCGTGGCAATAAAACCCTTGGCGCGCGGCTCCCACCTCAGTTATGAGAAGGGAGAGGCAGGCGCTCGAGTTGAGAGAGAACTGTATTGCGAGGACTGAAGCCAAGCACTGGTTGGAGAACTCAGAGGACCGGCGTGCCCACGACAGTGTTGAGAGCCCTTGATTGAGAAGCGCATTGAGAAGCGCATTGAGAAGCGCATATTTAACTATTCGCTTATTACGTACGCGGCCGAAGCCGCAAGTGTAACCGCCAAAGCCAGCCCTACCGTTCGCCCTGTAATTACCCCGTTCGTGAAAAACGACACGCAGAGAGCTCCTGGCCATCTGATTCATCTTCTTCGCGGTGCGAGTTGGGGACCGGAGAGCGAGCTTCCTGGACGCCATCCCTGGACGTGCTGATTTTCGTCTGCAAACCCCGTGTGAGTGTGTCTGAGTGCGGACGGGCCCGTTTGTCCAGGGAATAAGTATAAGACTGTTTAAGGCTGCACTGTGTTTTCTTCTGCTGATTATTGTACAAAGTGTAAATAAACATTGTTATTCCTTTTCTTCCAAATTTGACCGTTTCCGTGATTTCTGCCATTGGGTAAGCGTGGCACGATTAAGAACTGCTTGGATCGGGTTTCGTCATTGATAACGGCTCGGGTCACGGGTTCGCTACCGCTCGGCGTATCCACCAACACCCGTGATTCTGGCGGGGCTTATTTCCTCGTTTCTTGGCGGCACGAGTGCTTAGGTATTAGTGATTAGTCCTACGACCCTACTTCATGCTGTCCGGGAGGGACGTCATAGGTCCCGGGTCCCGTCGGCTAGTCAAAGACAAGGGGACTAATCCCCCCTTGGTAACGGGAAAAGGCCCGCGCTGATTTCCGCAACAATATATATATATATATATATATATATATATATATATATATATATAAACATACACTAGAATGGCTCGGCTCGCGATGCTCGCCTCACATGGTATGGTACTCAGAGGATACCCAATCTTGGAGCAAAAGTGCAAAGATATCTTTGTCAGCAGTCAAACACTACATGTGTTCCTATATTGTTTTACTTAACCCTGACTGTATTTTGCAGCTCTGCCTTATTGCTCGTTTCTCAAAGAGTAATGTCTTCATCCAGCCTCAGGCCGCACAATGACCTGCACTTAAAAATGCCCAAAATAACTGGTGTGGTTTCCCTCTAACCCTGGGGTTCTTAACCTGGGGTATCCATACCCCTTGGGGGTATGGGGGTATGGGACTCGTAAGTTTGTTTTTAGTTTAGTTTGTTTTGTTTCTTTGTTAACAAGCAAAGAAATAAATAGGGATAATATCCTAATGATTTTCTTTCCTGTTCTGTTCCTAATTATGCACATGTAAAACTAAGCTATTGAGATATTTTGAAGTCACACTGGAACCTAATGGGACTGGTAATCAGGCGCGGATCCCCGAACTTGGCCCATTTTCTGGGTAATAAGTTACCAATTTTCATCCCCCCAAAAATAGGCAATTAAAGTAAAAACACCCCTCAGAATGCACCACAGAGCACCTAGAAATCATAAAAATTCTAGGGGAACATGCCCCCAGTCGCCCCTAGCTATGCACACCTTAGGTGCGCCTTGGTCAGTCAGGAGTCTGGCGAAGGGGGTATGGGGACATCGTGGGCAATCTGTTGGGGGATCTTGACAGGGAAAAAGGTTAAGAACCCCTCTGTCTAACCAATAGGGTGTGGTCAGAGGGGATGGCTGGAGCCTCTCGAGAGAAATTTATGCATGGCCGGATGTGAAAGACACTTTCGTGGTTTTTACTGTTTTGCTTACTTGAAGTGCCAATAAAACTTATGATACACTTGAACTGCAAGTGTCCTTGATAAACTACTACGAGAGTACGAAAATATACTCCAACTTTCGTTTTGTGTCAGTGGGTGGGTCCGGCATTTTTTATCCACGTCATCCCTACATTAGTACATAGAGTCGACAGTGCCAGCACACTCTCTGATAATACTAATAGTTTTGTAAAATTAACTTCAATGAAGAACTTTATCAAGACAAGATATAAGTATTTATCTGTAGTATCCAAATCCTGGTTCTGAGAAATCAGAAGACCTCGGTAATGCTTGAGTAGATTCTCACCTCGGTATAATACTAACAAAAATACAGTCACTATAATTCATCAGAAAGATATTAGTCAAACACACTGTCCAAGTGACACGCTTTATCTGAGCATGCGCAGAACAAGGTTCAGGGTTGATCGAGTCGGGAAACTAGGCTCTTTATATTTAAACATCAATTAATTGATCATTGACCACTCCAGTCGATGCAGTATGCCAAAACAAAGATGAAAGGAACAGTAAATGTCATTTCAAATATTTATTAAATTCAGAGTTCGAGTGGATCCCTTGTTCAGGCTGTTCTGTACGACTGCCTCAGTGATGCGCCGGTGTAGCGAATCTGCCGCCGAGAAACCGTGACTCGAGATGGTTATTGATCACGTGGTTCACTTTTGCCTTGATCCGTGACTGGAGGGCTTGTGATCACGTGTCCCATGTGCGGTGTGTAGCTATTATTTTATTTTCATAAATGTAACACTGAAAAACAATGCATTTCCCAAGGCATGCTACTTCTGCTGATATTATTTGATGCCACATAACATTATCACGCATAACGCCGACACTGAGGCAAATGTGTCTAGCGGCTCCGCCCCCATCAAGCTGATTGACAGTCATAGCCACGCCTACTCCAGTCACATTCTTTTACATAGGAATGTCGTTTTGCGTACTTTTCGTGGAATCCTTTCAAGCTACAACAATTATAACACCAAAGGATGTTGCAGGAAGTAAAACAGGCTCTCATATGTAGCCTAAGCGACTTTTTCTTCAGACGATACTCCAACTTTAGTTTTGCATGTATCAGATGGGACCGACATTTTTTTCCGCGCCAACCCGACATAGAGACTAGCGTACTCTCTGAGATATATATATATATACAGTATATATATATATATATATATATATATATATATATATATATATATATATATATATATATATATATATATATATATATATATATATTGTTGTGGATATGAGGATTGTGTTTTTTTTATTGTATAAGTACATTGTAAAATATCACCCTCCGTCCTCCAGTTGTGTATAAAGGTCAAAGTGCGTCCCGTAGTTAGGTCATATACAATCACGTTTAGCCAATCATAGATTCCCTGCTTGTTGGTAGTTATTTCC
The DNA here is from genome assembly GCF_964187855.1 of Myxine glutinosa. Lineage (NCBI taxonomy): Eukaryota > Metazoa > Chordata > Myxini > Myxiniformes > Myxinidae > Myxine > Myxine glutinosa. Next base: position 60,264,737 of record NC_136263.1, on the reverse strand, counting down.
TCATTCTGTGTATTAGGCTAAGGCTTTGTCTTCCATTAATTGACACTCCATTGCACCGAATTCAAATAGATAGATCCCCTTTCATTCCCAAAGCCCCATTCCCAAAGCCTCGATTGCCAACTGCATTCGCCGCAGCTGCTGGGCGGTTTTCACCGCGACTCCATTAGCCACGAGGTGGGCTCGGAGAAGAAGGGGGAGGAGCCGCCGAATCCAGGGCGTGGCCCGCCGATCGTCATCAAGGGTGGAGCCAGAGAGCCCGTGCCCACCAATCAGGGCCGAGGCGACCTCACCAATGGGCGTGTCCTGGAGGCGGCGGCTTGATCGCCCGAGGGAGATATAAGCGCGCGCGGAAGCCTTTGAGATGAGTTATGAGTGGGAGTCCAAGGTGGTTGCGTTTGAGAGAAGAGTCCAGACGAGCTTGGTAAAGGCAGAGGAAGGGATCCCCACGGAGAGTTGCGCCCGTTAAGAAGTTGGCTCCATCAGCAGTTTGGCTCCACCAGCAGTTGGCTCCACCAGCAGTTTGACTCCACCAGGCAGCTTCGACCCGTTACCCAGCGGGAGCCAGATTGCGGTGGCATCGGTGGCCGTCGAGGTCCAGCCCGACGTCCCGTGCGGGATCAAGCCCGAACCATCTGCCCCAGCTGAACCTTCCCATTCCTCCTTCCAATCATTTCTGCCTGCAAATTCCCCATTCGTGTGAGTCCGTCTTTGTTTGTTCTGTCTTGGGGTATAAGTTAAGCCTGTGTAGATAAGCTAGCATTTCACTGTCTCCTTGATTCCTTCTGTCATTATTTTATTATCTTTCCTTCTTCCTTGGTTTCTTTTGGTCCTGTAAATAGTAATAAATAATAGTCGTAGTTCAAACCTTTTTGCCTTCGTCTTCCTCTTCTTCACATCCGTGTCGTCGTTGTCTTTTCCCTCATTGAATATCTGTGGCACGATTTGGCCAACATTTCAGGATCGGGTCTAGTCTTGGTTAACGGCTCACGCCGCGGTTCGCTTTGCTCGGCGCAACATCCATTACGCTGCGGCCGTGAGCGGGGGGTGTTCCTTCGCGTACCGGGAAGCGCTGGTATTTAGGTCATAGGACTTGTGGGCCTAAAACCCTATCCAGCGCCGACCGGGCGTGGCGTCATACCCCCGGGACCACGTCGGTCAGTAACAGACGAGGGGCTTAATCCCCCCTCGAAGGGGAACCATAGGCCGACGTCGGGTTCCGCAACAATATATATATATATATGAATATATATATATATATATATATATATATATATATATATATATATATATATATATATATATATATATATATATATATATATATATATATATATATATATATACACTCAAAGGCAAAAGTTATTGTGACACACAAACAACAAACAGAATCAGTGTTAAACTTTTACTGCCGCGAATGAAATGTTATTACATGGAAAGACAAATGTTTCAAGGTATGGTAACGATCAACAGTCCAGAAGAACAGTGCACCTGGCATATGCAAATGAGCCACAACACAAGAGGGGGTTCACAAGCAAGTTCACACAGTCAGTAGCGAGTGTGTCCACCTTGTGCATTGATGCAGGCCTGGCACCTTCGCCTCATTGAGGCCACTAAACGTCGATGAAAGTCCTTGGGAAGATCATTCCATATCCGAGGAAGGATTTGGTGGAGTTCCTGCAGCGTTTTTGGAGGATTCGGATGACGTCGTAAATGTCGCTCCATTTCATCCCAGACGTGTTCAATGGGTGACAAATCAGGGGATCTTGCAGGCCAGGGTAACACATTAACATTGTTCTGATTAAAATACTGCTGTACAACTCGAGCAACGTGTGGTCTGGCATTATCGTGTTGAAACGTCACTCTAGGGCCATTCTGTTGCAAAAACGGTAAAGCGGCCATTTGCAAAATCTCGTCTCGGTACCTCACAGCATTCAAGTTCCCCTCAATCACAATCATTGGCGTTCTTGCTGCAGCTGTTATCCCACCCCAGATCATAACGCCCCCACCTCCAAAACGATCCCCTTCCAGAACACATGGCCTGATGTAACGTTCACCTGTGCACCTGTAGGCACGTGTCCTACCGTCAGCTCGGTGAAGCTGTGCCAAATGGTGTTTCTATGGACGTTGAATCGACGAGCAACATCACGCTGCGAGGTACCAGACTGAAGCATACCTATAGCTCTCCATCTGTCATTTTCCCCGAGGCGTGGCATGTCGAACTTATTCCAAAACGATGAATAGAGGTGTTTTTCTGACTTCTGCACTTCTTAAGACTGCATTGAGTGGAAATGATAAGCGTCTGGTTGTCTGGCCTTTTAAAGTGAACTTTGCTGGCCATTTTTCTCGAATATGTCATGCTTCTTGCAAATTTCATGCAATTTGAACAACAACTGCTTGGTTGCGTTTCTTCGACCATTTTAACACACTCTTTCTCTGGTTCAAATCCAAAAATTCATTCACAAGATTACCAATGAATAAATTCCATGTCACAATAACTTTTGCCTCTGAGTATATATATATATATATATACACGTACGTGTATGTACAGTATTGTGGCGGACACAAAAGCCCACTGGCGTGGTGACATCATTCCACGCACCAAGTGGGCGGTGGTCACGCCCGAGGGGTAGGCGTGGCCTCAGGATATACACCGGGCGACCAGCCCGGAAGAGTTCAGTGTTACAGTGTAGTCTTACAATAAAGACGTTCATATGTTACCGCTTGTCCGCTTCCTCCTTGCTCACAAGCAGCGCGCGTAACGCCGCGCTTTACTGGTGACCCTCGACGTTGGATCTGCCGTAGCGATCCTTCCGAACACGACGCCATTGCAATGGCCAACGACAAGTCAATGGCGATTAAACTTCCCGAATTTTGGGAGGCCCAGGCCGAGGTCTGGTTCGTTCAAGCCGAAGCCCAATTTCAGCTTCGGCGCCTCACCAACGACGACCTGCGCTACTGCCATGTCGTCGCCTCCCTCGGGCCCGGCACGGCCGCTCGAGTTGTGTCCGTCCTTCGCCACCCACCGGACGGCCACAAGTACGAGGCACTCAAGCGGCTACTCCTAGCCACGTTCAGCCTCACGGACGACGCACGGGCCGACCGCCTCCTGGATCTCCCCGAGCTCGGTGAGACGTGCCCGTCGGTCCGAATGGACCATATGCTGTCACTGTTGGGCGACGAAGCCCCCGGTTCGCTATTCCGGGCGCTTTTCCGTCGCCAACTTCCAGCGCAGGTTCGCCTCGCGTTGGCCGGGACCGGGCTAACGGAACCCCGAGCATTGGCGGCCGAGGCGGACAAGTACTTCGCCGCTTCGGACACGCGGGCGAGCGTTGGCGTGGCCGTCACGGCCTTCGACGCTGCTGTTCCACAGCATCATCTTCTACAGCACGCTGAGTTTCAGCAGCATGCTGATACGCACCTCGTGAACGCCGCCACGCCCCGCCCACCGCCGCGGCGAAAACCGCCACCGCGGGGAAACCCGTCGACTCCACCGGCCTGGCGGAGCCAGCCGCGCTCCTCCAGCTCCACCACCTGGTGCTGGTTCCACGCCAAGTTCGGCCACGAAGCTCGGCGGTGTCATCCGCCGTGCTCCTTCAACGGGGCGGGAAACGCCCGGGCCGGCGCTCAATTGTGGCGATGAGCGCCGGCCGTTCGAGCAGCCTGCTGTTCATAACGGACACCTTCTCCGGGCGCCGTTACCTGTGCGACACGGGAGCACAGGTGAGTGTCATTCCCGCCGGCACGTCAGACAAGCACGCCGCGGGTGGGGGCCCCGCGCTGCTTGCCGCGAACGGGACGCCCATCCGTACGTACGGAAAACGCTGCCTCTCTCTGCGGTTTGGAGGGCAGGTTTTCCGATGGACGTTCGTCACCGCCGACGTGCCCATGGCACTGCTTGGCACGGACTTCCTGTGCGCTAATGGGCTCCTGGTCGACGTCAAGCGCAGACGGCTTGTCCAGGCCGAGACGTTCAGCTCGCTCGCATGTGCGTTGCCCAGCTCAACGAGCGGCTTGCCAAGCGGCTTGCCGAACGATTCGGTTCCGGCCACGTTGGTCTGTACGCTTCCGGCAGCGGACGCATTCACCCGCCTCCTCGCCGGCTTCCCGGCCCTCACGCGGCCCACCTTCTCGGCGGGGGCCGTCAAGCACGGGGTGGCCCATCACATCCCCACCGTCGGGCCACCGGTCTACGCCCGGGCACGCCGCCTCGAGCCGACGAAGCTGGCGGTGGCAAAAGCGGCGTTCGCTACCCTGGAGCGACTCGGCATCGTTCGGCGCTCAGAGAGCGCTTGGGCGTCGCCGCTGCACATCGTGCCGAAGCCCGGCGGGGGATGGCGACTGTGCGGGGACTATCGCCGTCTCAATGACGCCACGACTCCCGACCGCTACCCCGTCCACCACATTCAGGACTTTTCCACCCGTTTGGCGGGCAGGTCCTTCTTCTCGAAGGTGGACCTCATACGCGGCTACCATCAGGTCCCCGTCAGGCCGGAGGACGTCCCGAAGACGGCGGTCATCACGCCATTCGGACTCTTCGAGTTCCTGCGCATGCCCTTCGGTCTGAAGAATGCGGCTCAGGCGTTCCAGCGACTGATGGACAGCGTCCTGCGCGACTTGGATTTTGTCTACGTCTACCTGGACGATATCCTCGTCGCCAGCGCGTCCCGCGAAGAGCACCTATGCCACCTCCGCACGCTCTTCGAACGCATGGGCCAGCATGGCCTGATTGTGAACCCCGCAAAGTGCCGGTTCGGCGCCGCCACAATCGATTTTCTGGGGCACCGTGTCACCAGGCACGGAGCCGTCCCCCTGCCGGCCAAGGTGGAGGCGGTGAAGGGGTTTCCGCGCCCCCGCACGATCAGAGGGCTGCAGGAGTTCCTGGGCATGGTGAACTTTTACCATCGGTTCCTGCCCCGTATCGCCCAGCTCCTGCGCCCCCTGCACGAAGCTCTCCGAGGTAAGCCGGGCAAAGGCGACGTTACCTGGACCGAGCAGATGGACACGGCGTTCACGGGCGCGAAGCTCGCCTTGGCTAACGCCACCATGCTCGCGCACCCGGCGCCCGATGCACCGATCGCCCTCACCACCGATGCCTCGGACTACGCGGTGGGCGCGGTGCACGAGCAATGGGTGCGTGGAGCTTGGCAACCGCTGGCGTTCTTTAGCCGGCAGCTTCGCCCGCCCGAACGCCGTTACAGTACCTTCGACCGCGAGTTGCTCGGACTTCACTTGGCGGTCAGGCACTTCCGCCATCTGCTCGAGGGCCGGGCGTTCACTGCCTTCGTCGACCACAAGCCGCTGATCTTCGCGATGGGCAAGGTCACCGAGCCGTGGTCGGCCCGGCAGCAGCGTCACCTCTCGGCCGTGTCCGAGTACACGACGGACATCCAGCACGTCGCGGGGAAGGACAACCCGGTGGCGGATTGCCTTTCCCGGGCCGTCGCCCACGCAGTCCACCTCGGCATCGACTATGCCCGGATGGCAGCGGACCAGGCCGCTGACCCCGACGTCCAGGCCTTGCGGACCGCCGTCACGGGCCTCCGCGTCACCGAGGTGCCGTTCGACGGCGCGGGCGCGGCCCTCTTGTGCGACGTCTCCCTCGGGCGTCCTCGCCCCATTGTGCCCGCGGGCTGGCAGCGCCAGGTGTTTGACGCCATCCACGGCCTGTCCCACCCGGGCGCGAGGGCCTCCCAAAGGCTGATCGCCGACAAGTTCGTCTGGCATGGCCTCCGGAAGGCCGTCCGCGGCTGGGCCAGGACATGCCTCGCGTGCCAGCGCGCCAAGGTGCACCGGCACACCCAGGCCCCGTTGGCCCCGTTCACGGTGCCGGAACGCCGGTTTGACCACGTCCACGTGGACCTGGTGGGACCTCTGCCCCCCTCGCGGGGTTTCACCCACGTCCTCACCATGGTGGACCGCACCACCCGGTGGCCGGAGGCCGTGCCCTTGGCGTCGACAACGGCGGCCGATGTCGCACAGGCTTTCATCGCCACCTGGGTCGCCCGGTTCGGCGCCCCCTCAGACATCTCATCCGACCGCGGCCCCCAGTTCACCTCAGAGCTCTGGGGGGCGGTTGCGCAGGGGCTCGGGGTCCGGCTGCACCGAACCACGGCCTACCACCCCCAGGCTAACGGCCTGTGTGAGCGATTTCACCGCTCATTGAAGGCCGCGCTCCGGGCCACCCTCCGCGACGGCGGCTGGGTCGACAGGCTCCCCTGGGTCCTGCTGGGCCTCCGGACGGCGCCCAAGGAGGACCTGCGCGCATCCGCGGCGGAGTTGGTCTTCGGGCAACCGCTGCGGGTGCCGGGCGAGTTCCTCCCCGACTCCACGGCACCATGGTCCGCGGCACAGCAGCGCTCCGCTCTGCAAGAGACCGCCCAGAGGTTCGCCCCGGTGCCAACGGCATGCCACGGGCACCCACCGACGCACGTCGCCCCGGAGCTTCGCACGGCGGAGTACGTCTTCGTCCGCCACGATGCCCATCGGACACCACTGCGGCCCCCGTACGACGGGCCTTTCCGCGTGCTGGAGACCGGGGCGAAGCACTTCACCCTGGACATCGGCGGTACTCCTGACCGCGTTTCGGTAGACCGCCTCAAGCCGGCCCACCTCGATGTGGACCATCCACCGCCAGTGTCCCGACCCCCACGTCGGGGCCGCCCTCCTGCGGGCGGACCCCCGGCACCGCCCAGCCCCGCCGCCACGGCGCCCCCCGGTCCTGCACCCATCCCAGGGTCAGCCAGGGGCATCCCACCTGGTATCCCTGCACCCCAGACGCCGCCGATCGCCAGGGGGCGCTTCGGCCGGGTCATTCGTCTGCCCCGCAAACTGGCCCTCCAGGTGCGCGGGAATTCTGGGGGGGCGCGTGTGGCGGACACAAAAGCCCACTGGCGTGGTGACATCATTCCACGCACCAAGTGGGCGGTGGCCACGCCCGAGGGGTAGGCGTGGCCTCAGGATATACACCGGGCGACCAGCCCGGAAGAGTTCAGTGTTACAGTGTAGTCTTACAATAAAGACGTTCATATGTTACCGCTTGTCCGCTTCCTCCTTGCTCACAAGCAGCGCGCGTAACGCCGCGCTTTAGTATATATATATATATATATATATATATATATATATATATATATATATATATATATATATATATATATGTGTGTGTGTGTTTATGTATGTATACAGACCAGTGGCATAGTGATGGTTTGTAGCGATCGGGGCGAAGGTCAAAAATATCGACCCCTGCAGGCACTGAGTCAGCAATTCAAATTGAGGGGGCCATATGAAAGAGCTCTAAGCTTCTCGAGCGGGCTCAGCAGCAGAGCCCTGGAAGCTGTTCAAAATGAGAAAATATTTAGTTATGATCTCCTGAGATGATTAGGCTTCTTAACTACAAAGAATCCGGAGGAATTCCTATGTTTCTATACATGCGCCATATTAAGGTGCATAGAGCAGTTTAATAGGTCCTTCCATGGCATGGTATTCCCATTACAAAATAAATAACAAAAACAATGATAACATTGTAACAGGGCATTTATTAATACTCATAATATTAACAACAATAATAATATTCGTACCATTTGGCAATAATAAAACGAACGTACAATCCCCGCCCTGGTCCAGTCAGACCTGGGCTTGGTTTGAAAGGTAAACTAATGCCGAAGCAGTACCTTCGGCAGGTATGCGACAAGGCCGTTAACAAAAACTACATCAAACATGCATCCAGCATGGTGTGGTATTTATTAGTTGAAGAGGATAGTATGACCTGGGTGGAAATACCAGTTATCAGTTACCAGTTAGCAAATGTAAGTATTAAAATTATGACTTCAGGCATGGACAGCTGGTTCGTGAATGACTTAAGAAAAAAGCGGCGAATGCTGAACCATGAACCAATAACTTCCACATTACTGTGCCACCTTCAGTCGAACGTCAGGCATTTGCAGCAGGTTCGTGAAGGACTTGCACAAAAAACGTACCCAGTCTGAATGTTGCTGTATCCAGTCAATGGCGAAACTGCAAATGGGGAATCTGCGAATGTCACAGATGGAAACCCTTACGTCATTTCCTCATTCTGCTTTGAACTCGATCTATATTTTCATTCTAAGCAGTATCGTTCATCATTCAAATCACAAATTTATATAATGGTATTAATAGGGCCGGCGCCAGACTATTTTGCACCCTAGGCAAGGCCAGCTACTTGCATCCCCCTCCCCCCCCCCCCAATTTTTTTTTGCCAACTTCGATTATTAAAAACAGATGTTTTGTAGAAAAAATAAAAAGCAGAAAACCTGAAACTGTAAAAAAAAAATTAAATTGCAAGAATAAGTACCGTAAGATGCCAACAGCACCAATATTAAAGGTGCAATACCCATTAATATGGCAGTGGCCCTGTTAGGGTTGGGCTTTTCACTTAAAATGGGCTTTCACTTTTAAAAAATGACACTACATGTGGTTTGCAATGCAAAATAAAGAAAGTGGTCCCTTTATGAGTGTGTGAATAGAAATTACAGATAAACAAAACAGTTTTTGGTTTGAGCATTAAGTTTTAGATATGCAAAATCAAAATTTTAAATAATCAATCTTTGATTATCTTTCGCAAATACAAAATAAAATATTTTGGCACACAAATCATTTTGAACTAAAGGGCACTCGCTATAATGCATACCTCAGCCATTGGCAACACAACATTCAAACCTTTTACTTCACACACCTTTAAGTATATATACCATTTAAGGATACTTGGCGTAACCAACGCGTCATGTCACCACAATATTTAGCTTACAGTCAGTCAGAGAAACAAACAAAAAACCAGACAAACAGAGTTAAAAACGTCTCATAAAAGTTTCAATTTCAGACATATCAAATCTCACTTTGCGTGCCTTTTCCTTTGCAAATTTTGTGACCAATTCAACCAGATCAAGTGCTGATGCCTGGGCATGTTCAATTGATGTAGTTGCCAAGCCAACTCGTCTCCTTTCCAACATTGCAGAGCGTATGTAAGTTTTTATAATTTTGAGCTTTGAGAAACTACGTTCACCACTTGCCACTGATACTGTATCAAATAATTTGTATAAAACTGACCCTTTAAGGTTCAGTAATGCGCCCCTCTGATGTCTGCGCCCTAGGCGGCTGCCTAGTTGGCCTAATGGTAGCGCCGGCCCTGGGTATTAATATATCAAAATATAATGTTAAATCACGATTGTATTGAGATATTATCAAACCAGCAAAGAGCAAACCATCATCATCTGTTCATTTCCGGATTCGGGAGCAAGTTCCGTGTCGATCGCATTTCAAAATCATAATTTTATTTAGGAATTTCTGAAACCTCCTACCTACCTTACGGCACCCGCCGCGACCCCAAAACATTCCACAGAAGGTTATTAAACTTCCTTTTAGTAAAATTTGCAACTGTAATGGTTACTAAACGCTGTCCCCGTCATGTGACCAGATCCTTATCTCTGATTGGTGGACGTTTGTGGGGGAATATGGACAGACAAACGCTGTTATTGACGGCATTGCCCTATGGGCTACGCCGTAAAAATGGCGGCGATTGGACATATCATCAAATCATTTTCCAATGGTTTGCAAAATACTTCTGATGGAAGTTAGTATTTGAGGAATGATCAGTAAGTTGTAGGCCTGTGTAGGCAAGCAAATTGTAGTGTCTGTAATTAGGCCATGGACTGGGGACAGCTCCACTACTCTTTCCGAAGAACACTGTGGGATCTTTAACATCCACCAACTAATGCCGACAGAAGGGACAGCCAGCTTAACGTCCACCTTAACATCCACCAACTAATGCCGACAGAAGGGACAGCCAGCTTAACATCCACCAATTAATGTCGACAGAAGGGACAGCCAGCTTAACGTCCACCTTAACGTCCATAAACCAATGCCGACAGATGGGACGGCCAGCTTAACGTCCATCCGATGGAGAGCGCACACACTGATGAATCAACCTCCAGTTAAACACCAGGATAACAGTTTATAGCTGCGTCGGGATTGAAACCCCGGCTGGGTAGCTGGAAGGTGATTGTGCTACCTCTGGGGGACCTTCTAATGCATCACACTCGCTGAGGCGTCTCACTCTCACCACGTTTACCTTTGTGTCAATTCCCTTGGAGCGCCAGCACCTTCGCTTTTTCCCCTCAAAGACATGTCTACATCATATGTTACACGTCATACGTCATGGCTAACTTGACATGTGATCCTGGACGTCGCTAAATGGGCTCGGACAGCGCCGCGAGACATCTGGATCTGATCAAAACGTGAGAAATAAACGTCCAACAGTTACACCCCTCCATCCCTTGGGCCAATGGGCGATCTCCATGTTACAGAGTGCACATATTAAACCTCATTATACAAGATAACAGATCTACGCAGCGAACACCGTAACACGGATTTATTTACTATGTGAGGTGATAGAAATAGGAATTAGGAAAAAGTTAATCCGGATGGAAAGGAGTTTGTAAACATCGACCTGACACATTGACACGTAGCACGGAGTTTGAACTGTAAAACGTGGTTCTGAAAGTTGCTTCTCGTGATCTCACGAGTTTGTTGTATTATAGTTTACTAGCAGAAGTACCCGGCATTGCCGGGCGGGGGAGGGGAGGGGGAGGGGGAAGGGGAGGGGGAAGGGGAGGGGAGGGGAGGGGAACGGGGGGAGAGTGAGCCCCTTGGTAAAGCGAGCGATTTTTTTTTTCATAGCGTCATAGCGTCATAGCGTTCATATCGTTCATAGCGTTCATAGCGTTTCATAGCGTCATAGCGATTTTTTTTTTCATAGCGTCATAGCGTCATAGCGTCATACCGTCATATCGTTCATAGCGTTCATAGCTTCATAGCGTCATAGCGTCATAGCGTTTCATAGCGTCATAGCGTTCATAGCGTCATCACGTGATCGCTCTGACCGAATCAGCGCCCACCTGCGCTGATTCCGTTGATTCTGTGCGCTGAAATGCGCTGAGGTAAATATGAATAAAAAATATGGATCGTCAAATATTTTGAGTTCGGCCATGTTCGTCCCAGGCTCAATGGCCATGTCTATGCCAAATATCAAGCACGTAAGCCTCTCCGTTTAGGAGTCTATCGGTAACATTACACACACACACACACACACACACACACACACACACACACACACACACACACACACACACACACCGTGTTTTATATATATAGATATAAAATACAATCAAATGGAGCATGAAAACGTTTTTTTGACGGTGTAATTTGGCGCCGCATCCATTTCGCACCAGGTGCGGTCGCCCCCTTCCCCCTCGCCCCCCCAGCCCCCAATCACTACGCCACTGTATTTATATGGGTATATGTGTATATGTACGTATTTGTGTATATGCATGTATATGTGTATATGTATGTATATGGGTATATGTGTATATGTACGTATTTGTGTATATGCATGTATATGTGTATATGTATGTATATGTGTCTATATATGTATATGTGTATATGTATGTATTTGTGTATATGTATGTATATGTGTATAATTTATGTATTTGTGTATATGTATGTATATGTGTATATGTATGTATATGTGTATATGTATATATATGGGTATATGTGTATATGTACGTATTTGTGTATATGCATGTATATGTGTATATGTATGTATATGTGTATATGTGTCATATATGTATATGTGTATATGTATGTATTTGTGTATATGTATGTATATGTGTATATGTATGTATTTGTGTATATATATATATATGTGTATATGTATGTATATGTGTATATGTATGTATATGTGTATATGTATGTATTTGTGTATATGTATGTATTTGTGTATATGTATGTATATGTGTATATGCATGTAAATGTGTATATGTATGTATATGTGTATATGTATGTATATGTGTATATATATGTATGTGTGTATGTATGTATGTATTTGTGTATATGTGTATATGTATGTATTTGTGTATATGTATGTATTTGTGTATATGTATGTACTTGTGTATATGTATGTATATGTGTATATGTATGTATTTGTGTCTATGTATGTATATGTGTCTATGTATGTATATGTGTTTATGTATGCATACTTGTATATGTATGTATATGTATGTATATATGTGTGCACGTGCCTGTGTAGATTACTGTTGTTGGCTCTGATCTCCACATGTAGGTAGTTTTCAGTAGATGGAATGGAGACCTACATCCATTAGAGAGAGAGAGAGAGTGTGTGTGTGTGTGTGTGTGTGTGTGTGTGTGTGTGTGTGTGTGTGTGTGTGTGTGTGTGTGTGTGTGTGTGTGTGTGTGTGTGTGTGTGTGTGTGTGTGTGTGTGTGTGTGTGTGTGGTGTGTGGTGTTTCCTCGTATTAATTTACCCATTTTTCTTATTTGGCCTTTTGTCTTATCTCATCGTCATTCACACCAGTCTGCTGGCTTTCGCCGTCCAAACAATGAACACAATGAGTTCACATTTCCCAGTGCATTTCTTCAGGAACATTCAGTTATTGTATTTGAATGATGGTGAAGATGTGGGAGAGAGAGCTGAGCTAAATTGACAATAGGAACGTGGGGGAGCGCAGGAGGATATGGCAAGAGAAGGAAAAAGAAGTTGGCAGAATATTGATGTGAAAGAACAGGAAGCCACTGGTATATTTTATTTTATCCTTTTGTGCACAATGTCTAGGCTCATGGAGGAGTTAGAACATGGAATGGATCAGGACATAACAGAACAAAAGGAACAACAGAAGGAGGGTGGGGCACACCAACAGTAGGGTTGTGAGACAAAATCGATGGAGCCTTGGAGAAATAAGGGATACGAAGATCAAGAATGAGGGTGAGGGGAGGACACAGGGGGTAAACAAGATGGATACAGCTGCAAATTCTCTGGAAGGAAAAACTGGAAACTTGGGAATATATTGCATAGTTGGGGGTCAGAATTTTACGTATATGGCATAGATGGCCGGGGGTCAGAATTTCCGAAAATTTTCTTGCACAAATAATATATGGTGACTCATTTACCCTTTGGCTGCTTGTGGAGTAAATCTTCCATTAAACAGGAGTGCTACAGTGGAAATGCAGCATGCAAATGTTGGGCCAAACATCCTTTTTACCCTGCGCTCGTGAAGCGAAAAGCAGGGTTAAACGATCAGTTGCGTACATATCTTTGTAGTACATACGTATGTGTCTGCATTTAAAAAAATCCTTTTTTTCAGCAACCGTTGGTCGGATTGACACGCAATTTTCACCAAAGCATGCGGCTACTCGTGTGGAATGTTTCAATGGTAATTAGGACGTCATATGTCACGTGGTACTGGCGCCATCTTGTTTAAATCCATTTTCTCGGCTACCGTTGGCCAGATTGACCCAAAAATTTCACCAGAGCAAGCATCTACTCGTGTGGAACTTTTAATAATTATGACGTCATCGGTCACGTGGTTCTGTGCCATTTTGGAAAAACCCCCCAAAAACTTTGGACTTCTTTGTCACCAAAAGTGCTCAATTGAAAAATGGAAACGTGGCTCATTGTAAAGAACCATGCATGGGGGATAAGTGTCGTCAACAATGATGTCATAATTCGACAAGTACAATGCTTGGTCTGATCAGTTTTTAATTTACTTAGCGTGGTCTATGCCACAATCATATTGGAGAATGCAAATGTATGACGTCATTTGTCACATGGTCTTGCAGCCATATTGGATCAAAGAAAAAAACCCGTAGAAAAACAGAAGAGTTGGCTCGCATCAAGTTGACTGTTCGGGATAAGTATTTTATGAATACCATCGAATCTTATTCATGTTTTTCCTTTTTTTACATTGTGTGGACGAGCATGAATGAGTAGCACATTATGCTGAATAAAGGTTCGATGGACACCTCAATCTGGTGATGTATGATGTAGCGATCCCAGTGAATCTCACTCCCAACAGTTTGAATTTGAAGACCTCTGAGTGACTCTGCATGCCTTCCTTACACATCTCGATCCACACTCTGTGCTTGTCAGGATGTTTTGTGCAGATTTGGGTGAAAGAATAAAAGGCACATTTGCCATGCTGCACTCCCAATCTTTATTCCCTGCTTAGCTCGCTTTCATATTCTATTTCTTTTTCTTTCATGCTCCCACTTACACTTCTGAAGTGAACACACCCTTCTGATTAAGTACGTCTCATTTTTTTCTGTGGGTGTTCATTTCATATCTCTGTCTCTCTCTTTCTCCCCAGCTGATTGTTTGGATCATCTGAGAACCTCTCTTCTCTTATCTTCTCTCTCTCTTTTTCTTTTTTCCACACCACCGTATATTTTTAATCCTTTCATCCTCTCTCTTTCCTTCTCATCCAACCTTGTTTGAAATAATGAACCATAGATTTAAGGTCACACTCTGACATCATGACAGTGTGGAACAGGCATACGTGGGACAAACAAAAACATTCAGGTCTATACAGGATAGAACAAACATGGATGGGTGTGGCTGTTGCGATTGGCGAAAGGTGAGTGGCCCGCTTAAATAAATCGAGGGAGTAGGGAGATTTGACTGTGACATGGACATTATTTCACAGATTGTAAAAATAAATGGAGAAATTACAGAGCTGTTTGCAAAAGTCATTCATGCGTGTGCAACACATGGCTGCTGGTTTACGTCATTGCTTGGAGCATAGCTGTTCTGCTGATGCAGGGCTACCTCTCGCTGAGAGCAATTTATTTGTAAATTTGTTCAGGGTTCAGGGATAACTTACCTACTCTTTATCAAAGCCTGTGGGATCTTAAACTCTGATTTCAAACCCTGTGGGATCTTTATCATCCAACAATGACCTATGCTGGCAGATGGGTCTTCCAGCTTAACGTCCTTCTGTTGAATGGCGCATATATTGATGTCTCACCCCGCATGCAAAACATCAGGATGACGGTTTATAGCAGGCTCGAGATTCAAACCCAGGATAGAAAGCTCCGAGGTGAGTATGCATATTGCATACCTCTAGGGCGTCTAGGCTATCCTACCAGTCTTGTCAAACAATACACTGGACACTTTTTGTGTACATGTATACAGATTCAAGGCTCCTGGAGGAGCTAGAAACACAGAATGGAAAAGGGCATAAGATAATAAAAATAAGAAGGGAGAGGGAAAGGACATGCCAACAGTAGGGCCGATAGTGGGGCAACTTAGCATAACAATTGTGAATTTTGTGAGGAAAGCACCAAATTTGGCACACTATTAGACTATCATATTATGAAAAGATCTGGATATTGGGCCATCTCAGATTCAGAGATTTGATTTTTGCAAGATTTCGATTCGATTGGGATCGAAGAGAACACCTTCTTCGTCTTCTGTACAGTGAAGTTGCCAGCCCTGAATTCTCTGGCTACATCTGGGTGCTTCATTGGGAGTGCAACCATGTCCCTCAGGTGAACAGGGACCCACCTGGCATGGTGTGTGTGGTCTAAGGCATGGAACCATGGGACCAGTTCCGTCAGGGCATCAAGGTACATCGTGAATGAAGCCTGCCGCAGAGAACGCACGTAGACCAGTACCAACATCTCTAGTTCCAGCACAGTTGCCCAGTACTGGAAGTTGGGAATGTCTTCTCCTCTCTGGTGACACCAGTCTTCGAACTCAGGCAGGTCTTCTGCATCATCAGCATATGTCATACAGTGGCGTTCATACGCACGGTGTTGCAGGATGTGCAGTGCCCCTGCAGTGATTTGATGAGCTCTTCTTGTGCGGGTGACGTGGGCAGCTCGCAGGAAGGAGTCGGCCGTCCCTGGCGTTGCAATCTCAGCTTGCAAATCTGCAAAATCTGCAAATCTTGCAAAAATCAAATCTCTGAATCTGAGATGGCCCAATATCCAGATCTTTTCATAATATGATAGTCTACTAGTGTGCCAAATTTGGTGCTTTCCTCACAAAATGCACAATTGTTATGCTATATTTAGCTTAGCTGCCGGACTACGAGGGACAAAATAGAGGGAGACATGGAAGAAAAAAGGACATGGGGAAGAATGACAGCAAGGGGAGGACACAAGAGGTGAAGAAAATGAAAACAGCTGCAATCTCTCCATCACAGAAGTGGATGGGAAAACTAGGGAAGCAGCAGAAATGGAACAATAAATAAAAATATGTAACAAATTAGAATGCGACTGTGTCGCCAATATGCCTTCGCATAGTCCCACAACTGGTAGATGCCCTCATAAACAAGTTTGATTTAAATCCCTTCAGCTGTTTTCAAGCATCACATTTTCACCAGCCACGACAGGTTTCACATCGCTCGGTGAAGCGGTTTCAGAGAAGGGATTTTTAAAATATCGGCTTTCAAGTTAATATAGCTGCCACACCACGTGACATTTGACCTTTATAAATGTACACTCTGTATATGTATGGGTAGGGGATCACGTATGTGAAGTTTTGTGTTGATTGGATAAGGTTCGTTTTCTTTCCAATATGGCTGTCAATTGCCAAACCACGTGACCAACGATATCATCATTTTCAAACTATATGCAACAATGGTGTTAGATTGTATTTGTAAAATTAGCATCGATAGGGTAATCGGTTTCAGAGAAATAATTAATCAATACTTTACTTCAATCCTATATGGCTGCCACACCAGGTGACCAATTATGTTTTTGTGATCATCTTTTAATCACCATGCCTAGTCAATGACACACATAAAGTTTGGAGTCAATTGATATGTTGGTTTGGGTGAAGATGTTTTTTAAAGCTTTTAGGTTAAATCCAATATGGCTGCCAAACCATGTGATCTATGATGTCATAACTTTAATATTTCAATACAAATGGGTCATAGATCATGTGCATGCAATTTCAGATTTTTAGGATAGGGAATTCGATAAAAAACATTTTTGCTGGTATACCACTTCACCTATGATGTCATCATTATCAGGCTTTTGTTCCCCATTGGGAGTACTTGACAATGTGCCAAGTTTCAAATTTTTCCGTTCAGCGGTTTGTGAGAAATAAAATTTTAATTATTTGCGTTTAATCCAAGATGGCTGCCATACCACGTGACCTATGGCGGCACAATTATCATAAAAAACATTCTGCATGGGTGTCACTCCTACTCTGAAAGGTTACGCTCAATCGGACATGTGATTGCTGAGAAAAATGAGGTTTAGCCCATACGGACGGACCGACGAACAACCCAAAAACATAATGCCTTCTGCCATCTTCGGGGGCGGAGGCATAAAAAATGAAGCGGGGTTGAGGGAGAGATTTGTACTTAAAAGTGATTTTTTTATTTTTTATTTATTTTTGTGTACAGAGTCGAGGCTCGTGAAAGAGATAACATTTATCAAACAAACAAATCAAACAAACAAGCAAACAAAGTATATAAAAAGGGGAGCGGTCGACAAGATGGGGAGAGAAGGGGAGGAAGCACACAAACACAACATTTGAGAGCAGGGACATCGGGAGATGTGTGGGAGGGTGAGGGCCTGGGGGGAGGCAGGATAGGTATAAAACGCAAGGACACCAAGGACTTCCAGGAAAGAAGACAAAAGTCACCTCAAAAAAGTGGATTTGGGGTGAAATTAGCGTGGGTAGAAAAGATCAAGGTTTTGGATTGGGGAAGATAAGAGATGGTGGTGAACAGCCGTTTTAAAGACCTGGAGGGAGGAGTGGGATTGAAGAGAGTGATGGAGTTTGTTCCAGAGGTGGGAGAAAAGAGGAATGAATTTACAAAATAACTAGGAGGATTGTTGTAGGACATTGCTACATTTTAGAGGGAGGTGAGCCACACAATTCCCTACTTGTTTTTCCTTTGTTCTGCGGAGGTTCCCTTGTTCTTTGTCCTTTGTTCTTTGCCTGTGAAAGAACTTTAGTCCATAATGATTAAGAAAGGAATTTGTATTGAATTTATCGCACATTTGGTTTGGGTTTTGGCGGGTAAGCGAACAGGTGAAAATGAAGCTGTAAAACCAGGCTCATTGATTTATACGCTCACCAATGCACCAATTACTTTGTCATTGGCGGTAGTTTGTTAGCTCCAAGGTAGAGGTGAAATTGCCAGAGTTTTTAACTTCTAAGATAAACACTTAACCATCTTACTTTATTATCTCTTGTTTTTTACATGATGACAACACCATGACCGTTCTGCTGTCTTTTCAGGCCCTCTCCACTGGAATGATGACAGAATATTACCACTACATATTCACAACCCTGGTAAAGGCAATAGCGCAACCAGAGCACTACATACCTTAATACACTAATTCCTTAAAATTCCTTGCTTGTTCAAGAAGTGCATTTGCCTATCATACATCCATGCTGACTGTTCTTCATAAAATCAAACTTTTTCTGATTTTCTTTTCCTTTGAGATTTTCTGAAAATTGTCTTATATACAGACTTGGCATTTAATATGGAATACTTTTTTTTTTCTTGACTTGGGTTTACTTTCTTAACTCAGTATATCAATCTGGTGAGTTTCTTTTACACTTTGGTGATTTATTTGTTAAAAGAACCATGTCACTGATTGTCTGTCGCAGCAAGAAGTCAACAACAGAATTATATCACAGGTGGCGTGGCAAAATGTACGGACAGGTGCATTTGACGATTGGCTTCACAGTCGGGTATACAAGGGTTGTTGCGTTCTGTATTAGTGGAAAATAACTGCTGCACGTCTCCAAAAGTTATTGCCGCTTCCTCTGGAGATGGTCCGTCAACTCGACAATGCTGTTTGTCATGGAGTGGTGGCTTTACGAAATTACGGCATGAAAGAGCGTGCTATTGCTCGGCAGTATGGCATCACTCAAGGTCAGGTGTCAAAGATCCTGAAACGAAATGCTCAGAGGAGTGTCCCTACTCCAATACCGAGGCCAGGACGTCCCCGCAGAACCACAAGGAGGGATGATCGCCAGCTGCACCGGTTAGTCCGCAATGGCCGTACCAAGTCAGCTAATCGGCTTAGGGCTGAGTGGCAGCAACTGACAAATGTGCCTGTATCCAGAAGGCTAGTCAACCAACGACTGGTTCAAGCAGACTATCATGCCAGGCGTCCCCTGAGAAAGCCACGCCTGACCAGACAACACCGCCAGCGCTGATTGCAGTGGGCCAGAGAGCACCGTCAATGGCAGCCAGGACACTGGAATCACGTGATCTTCAGTAACGAGTCTAGATTTCTGGTCTATCGTCAAGATGGCCGCGTCCGAGTGCGCAGACAAGTGCATGAAGCCTACAACAAAGATTGTATAGTGCCAAGAGTCCAAGCTGGAGGTGGTGGGGTGACCGTTTGGGCTGCTTTTCATGCAGGGGGCAAAACTGACCTGGTTGTTCTGAATGGAAAGCTGAACCAGTTCAAGTACAGGGCCATTCTGGAAGAAACATTGCTTCCATTTGCTCGTGCAGTCTTTCGAGGAAACTTTGTCTTCCAAGATGACTATGCACGACCTCATCGTGCTCGCATGATCCAACACTTTATTGCTGACCGTGGTGTAGAGCATATGGAGTGGCCTGCCATGTCCCCGGATATGAATCCGATAGAGAACTTGTGGGCAGAATTACTGCGTCAAATCGACCACTTGGACCAGCAGCCGACCTCTGTGCGTGAATTGCAGCAGGCTATTGTCACTGCATGGCAAGCGATTCCTGTCCAAACCTTGGCAAATCTCGTGAACAGCATGCCTCAACGTGTAGTGCTCTCCTGAATGCTCGTGGGGGTTACACGAAGTACTGAACTGTAATTTTACTGTCCGAAATCCCAGTCGTAATTTAACTTTTGTTTTTGTTAAAAAAATTTTTGGCTAATGTGCAAAATAAAGAGATACTTCTGGAAAATGTACAGAAGTTTAACACAGTACTGTCCATGAATTGAGTTCGATATCAGTTTACATCACTTTCAAGGATCAATTTATTTGTTTCGAAATGTCAAATGTGGTTTTTGTTTCTTTTAAAGGTCACATTAACAAAATCTAGAATAATTTCAAGATAATTCCAATGAACTTTTGGTTCTAAGACATCTTGAAAAGTAAGTTCACCCACACAAAAAAAATATTCCATATTAAATGCCAAGTCTGTATATATATATATATATATATATATATACATATATATATATATATAATATATATAATATATATATATAATATATATACATATATATATATATATATATATATATATATATATATATATATATATATATATATATATATATATATATATATACTGTATATATATATATATATATATATATATATATATATATATATATATCTCTGCCACTACCACTCAAAAATAATTATCCCCAACTTTCCAACAATATTTGGACACAAAGGCGGTTCAAATTTGACTTGGAGCTTAATTTGTAAAAGGTGTAATAATATTCAGGTCGGTGCAGACAAAACGCCATGATTTACATTGATAATTCTGGAAATCCAGAACAACCTGAAAATTGTAAATTAATATTTTTTGGGGGAAATTTGTCTTTATATTGTCCATAATCAATATCCATATAAGCACGTCTTTCCCATTTTAATGTATGTGCTGGAAATCAAGTTTGTGATGAGTTGGGTTCGCCTCGCGTTGCGAAGGCTTCGAACCTTCATCAGAGCAAAAGTGGCTCCGAAGCTCCGACGGATGGTTAACGTCCATAACGTCGTCAGGTCCTTGGTTCCCGAGGAAGTTAGCATACCCCAATCGTTGTTCTGTCAATTTCATTTTGTCGTTGGTCGGATTGCACTTTGTCGTTCTTCCACAAACTATGCCATTCACCTTCATATTTTTCTACTTCTCCACATGACCACCAGGAGGCTTCCCCAATAACCATTTAACTAAATATGTTTGGTTGAACATTTTTGTCAATACTACGTTACTATGTGGAGTATCATTGAAAATGAATTACATGATGAGTATCTATGGACACTACAAGACTGGTTAGGTAACCTTTGAGTAACTAGATCTGTTTACCTGAGACTTTACCTCCACCATCCTTTAGTATAAGCTAGCAGGAGTACCTGCCACTGTCCGGTGATATACTAATCCTGTTGGCATTTTGAAGAAATCATTTTTTTTTTAACGTCGCCAGAGGCGAGGGTATTGCATTTGGGTCCGTTTATTTGTTTGTTTGTTTGTCTGTGTGTTTGTTTGTCGGCACAGAACGTGAATATGCATTTCTCTGCAACCGTTGGTCCGATTGACAAGAAATTTTCACAATTGGAGTGCCTCCTCCTGTGGAATTTTTTTAATGATAATTATGACGTCATATATCACGTGGTACCGGCGCCATCTTGGAAAAACCGAAAAGGTTTGCACCTCTTGATCTCCGAAACTGCTTTGGAAAAAAAATAGAAACACGGCTGATTGCCAAGCATTCCCCATGGGGAACAACATATATTCATAATTATGTCATCGGTCCCTTCATTATGACGTCATAATTAGACAAGTAGAACGCTTGATTAGTTTGAAATTTCTTGAGCATGATCTACACAAAGATTGTATAGGAGAATTAAATTGACGACGTCATCGGTCACGTGTTTCGGCATCCATATTGGATTGAACATAAATCGACGTTGTCAATAAACCACACAAACACAGCAGGTAATATACACCACACAAAATACACCACACAAACACGTTCTGGTGAGGGTCTGCAATCTCCGATTGCTCTTTCTTGTTTCTATTTTTTGTGGGGGCCTACAACACCGCAACACCCACCCACTATGGAATGTGTTCAGGGATCATTTACTATGACCTTTCACATAGCTACAAAGTATGAGGCACTCTAGATATATATTTTTTAATCCCCCCCAAAAATTGAACTTTTTTTGTTTCAAATATTTTTTGCCAAAAACACTCCAATGCACTCACTGATGAACCTCTGAAAGTTTGATGAAGATCCGTTTTTTGCCACCTCTGAGACAAATGGTTACACACAGACAGACAAGCGGCTCTCTTGTCGTATAAATAAATGTGGTATGGGATATATCCTGTGCGATCTTCGTGTTATTGGTGCGTAGCCTAAGTATCGGGCCATATTTCCCTTTCCTCCCAAGATTACCCATCAAATATTTCCCACCTCCCCCCCCACTCTCCCAAACTCTGCCTTCCCACTCTGCCTTTCACTTAATTGGCCCATGCCTGAAAACCAGTTTAGTTATAAATGAAAATCCATGTCAAATCTAAATCACATTTTGAAATGCTAACAGTCAATGCATGAAACATTATTTCAAAAGTCTTTGTGCCACTGATGACTATCTCGATGTAAGCATAGAATTCTTCCTTTTCAATCGTTTTCAACATGGCTGATAAGGGAAGCGAACCCGAGCGGACCTAATGCAAAATGTTCTCCCTCAAATTTGTTGTTTTTTTAATGGTGAGAAATAAAGTAAATAAATAAATCACACGGATTTAAATCCAGTCAATACATTTAATAAAGCAATGCCACCAATCTTTTTCAATGTGTCACAAACATGTATTTTTTTTTTACGAGGTGCTGCATTGATTTTGGAAGAGGATGTTTGATTTATTCAGAGGAGAGCTGGTTGCTTCTTTTGTGTGTGGCACAGCTTCAAGAGGGTTTTATATTCTGACCCTTGCTGGCATTTCGGCCCTTATTGGGAGGTAGACAATAAAGTTCCTTCCACTTAACTAAATGTGATTTAAGTTTGGGCTCATAAGGTATGACCAAGGTTTTATTTTCAGAGTACTAAGTCGTTTTTCATCATTTAATGAGGTAAACACAGCCAGGTCCACTTCCAGAAGAAGAAATATGTGCTGGTATGAAAAATATCGTGCCCATGTTGACAGATACATGTTGAGTAACATGATATATGAATGAAATTTATTGTTATGTTTCTTTTGTGGTGATCGGTGTGGAGAAAGAGGGGGTGGTGGAGGGGTTGAGTTACCTTCTCACTCATTCGAATCTGCTAGCTCTAACATGCGATATATTTATTAGTTCTTAATTTACCTCTTTCAGCTTTCCTGGCTACAACCTATCCAGCCACCATTATAACTACCTCTTCGGTTGCTTAGTGTTACGTGGTCCCCTCGGTGAATACCTGGTCTCAGTGACCCCCGGACCGTGAGAGGAACTTCGCCAGAAAGCTGTATTATATATGCGCTTTCGCCACGCAATCCATATGAATTTCACCCAAGAGACAACTGACGTTCAAGGATATATTTAAATGGTAATGATACCATACAATTTCAATGACACAACCATCAACAATATTTCAATGACACAACCACGGAGATTTTCCCCGAGCAATCAACAATACATAATCATCACCAATTCCCCATTCACAATCAATTCCCTATGATTAAGATGGCCATCTTATACATGTGTGTCCCGGTGAGTACTCACGACACCCTTTTGGTCTCGGTCCCGCACAATGTCTCTGGGCCCCTCCTGACCAAGATGATGGTCGCCGTCGCCGCACTCGGGCGGTTGAACGAACCCCGGGTGGACGTGGTTCCACCGGGCAGGTATCGTACCAGGCACCATGGCTGCAGCCCCTCGTGGCCACGCGAAGCGGATACGGTCGAGCAAGCCAAACCCCACGCCGCTTGCAAGGCGCGGTAGGCCCCAACCCAACGTGCGACCCGCACGCGTCTGTTTGGACGGTGCCGCGAACGAAGCCAGACGCGGGGTCGATGCACGGCCCCACGTCAACTTGACGTCTCCACCGGGCAGATACACGTCCCGGTAATTCCTCTCGCCAAACAGGCTTCGGAACGCCGCTTTTCCACGCAGCGCAAGGTCGATCCCACCTTTTGTCGGAGCGGGGCGAGGAAGAATAATACTCGTCCTTTTTTCCTCGTGTCTTTTTCTCTTCCGTTTCCGGTCACTTCCGTTTCCGGCCACTCCCTCAGAAGGGCTCCTGACCCTCCAACCACAACAACTACACAACAACTTAATATACTACACACGGATAAGCAAAGACCTGAATGGTAATTCACATACATTCACATAAATATGTAACACTTAGTCACTTCCAGACCTGCCTACCTTTATGGATTGCCCATAATTCAAACACAACCCGTCAGCGGAGATTAGAGGTACAAACGAGCCAACACCAGAGCCTGGTGTTGGCTTAGCGGTTCGGGTGCCGGCTTGGGATCCTAGGATCCTGGGTTCGAATCCCGGTGGATCGCTGAATTAACACCAGGTGGGTTGACTCAGCCTGTCTTCCTTCCGTGGTCGGCAAATTGAGCACCAGTTCACTGGCAATTCCCTGTATGTCGCAAGAGGCGACCAACAGGGTTAGCGGCAGGAAGGGCATCCGACCATAAAACTGCTTCAAAAAGGGGACCACGGTGCCCAAAAGGCCAACCCCTGCTCTGCGGGGAAAATGGCCTCTAAAGGTGGTCAGACGAGCCAAAAAGTTATGGAAATTGGATGTTACAGCAGGAATTCAGAAAAATCAGGTTTTTGCCACTGATTAATCAATAATTGCTAAATTTAGATAAAAAACTTGATTCCAAAGGTTAAAAATACCCCAATTTATCTGTCACGACGAAAATACTCACAAAGCAGTTGAACAACCAGTCATTATGCTGGTGTTGTCATGGAAGGAGGAACTGTGCCTGTGTTGATGTCAGTTCAGGAAGTTGGTGAAGTGAAGCCAGCGTGAGCAAGCATTTGTTTGAAGAAGAAGATTATTGCACATTGAGGTTAGTAAGTTACTGAAAAGGGAACTAGAATAACTGAAAATATTGCCTCTAGTAAGTTGGTATTACAGAATAGACCTGTGTAGGGTATTCAAGTCTTCATTTATAGCAGTCCTTTACAGGCCCGAACGTATATGGTGATAATGGTATGTGTTACTAGTGTTACTACACATGTGATTGTGAAACATGTTTAGAGATAAAAATAAAGTGAAATACAGAAGGGAGAGGAGGAATTTAAAAAAATCTCGAAGTAAATCCCACCAAACTCGGTGCTGTAACGGTTAGAGCGTCCGCTCTGAGACTGGGAGGTCAGCGGTTAAAACCCCGGCTGAGTCTGGTCATCAGGAAGTACGTGCTGCTTCCTTGTTTGATGTTCAGTATTTGAAAGGATAGAGCACGGACAATCCCCATCGGTTGGCATCCATGGGGAGGAAAAAACTCCTTCTTTGGGAATGCCCTGCCTGCTGAGTGCGGTGAGATAGGTTGCTCCATTGTTGTGTCGTTGCTGGTACACAGAGTGCCCTGGGAAGTGACGGTACTTCTCCCAAGCTCAGTGGCTCTGTTTGTCTCGTCCAACAGACCCGTGTTATGTGTGTGTGTGTGTGTGTGCCAGTTCCATTATAAGCACTATCAGACTTCGATCCTGTAAAATAAAAAAAGAAAAGAGAATGTAACAAATAATTGACTTCCTTTTCATTACCATATAAGGAGGATTGTGCAATTGAGATTGTGTGAACATTCGGGAAGTTTGCCTTATCTCTCACTTCCATGAACTAAATGTCAGGCTAAGTGAACCTTTCGGTTCAACCTGAGAAGTGAGGGCGAATTTCATGTTACACTTATTGCTGTAACCCCCAGGGGGCTGTGCTAAGCCTGTCATACGATCATTCTGCTGATGAATCCTCCCTCAAGACAGGGCCCGGATGGTCCTAATGACGGTCTCATTGCCATCCAATCGGCAAGAACGACTGAGTGGCCTGACCTCTTACATTTGAGATTGCTACATTTTACACCCATTTAGTATTTATCCTTTTTTATCGTTGCAGACAAACGTGTACAGATCCAGGTGTCTGAGCCGAGCCAGTGTACAAAAATAGATTTTACCTTGTTGTGTCTGAACATAAATTCCAGGCTCAGTGATAGATCTGATAGTCATATCAGATCTGATAGATATGATAGTCATATCAGGTACTAATTAGTAAAATCACGACGCACTTCCTTGTCTGTTCATCTCAGGGTTACACAGGTGATATTTTAACCCGCAAACACACGGGTTTAACAGAAAAAAATCTGAATGCTAACTCTGCACTGAAGTTTGGGCCTTATAATACACAAAACGCAGGACACAGAGATAAAGGGGAAGTTGAAAATTTGTCGGAGCTCCTTTCTTTCCGACCTTCACCATATGGAGGAGTCAGCATGCACTGATCTCCTGTAACAGTAAAGAGGGACTTGAGCGGGGAGTTTTGTGTATCTTGCACGGTTTCTCCAACGCACGATCACTCTGGTCATCACAGCTGGAGCACACACTTGGGGAAAAGGAGAAAAGGCTGAGGTTCCTAATATCTCTTCTCCTGACTGACCTCCTACCAACATGGAGAAATTTCTAGCTTTCTTTGACTTCTCCAATCTTGCTGGTCCTGATGGTATCAGAGTTCTCAAACTCAACAGTTGTGTGCTCCCCTTTCTCTGCTCTCTTCCAAGTCATTCTCCAATGGCTGCCTGCCTACATTATGAAAAATCGCAAAAATTAGCCTGATTTTTACTGAAGGCGACCAAATGGAACCCCAGAACTATAGATCGGTCGGCCATCTCCCCATTGTAAGAAAGTTAAATGCAGTATCTATAATTGCATCGGAGCTCAGGACATCTTGTCTCTAACTCTCCAATCTCAGACCATCAGTTTGGCTTCGAAGGTCCTTCCATCTTGGAGATCCCACTTCTTCTGCATCAACAATGGATGGATGCTTTCAATCTCGAGGAAGAGGTCTGGGCTATCTCACCGGACATTTCTTATGCGTTTGATTCTGTCTGTCGGCTAATGGTGTCCCAAGTTCCCTTCAAGACTGGCTGTCATATTTGCTGTGTCTTCACATGAAGCGGGTTGATCCGGACGAAATACTGTCTCATGCTCTACCTATAGAAACTTCTATAGGTAGAGCATGAGACAAATGTTCTGGGACAAATGTACGTTAAGGTAATGTTCTGGGACAAATCCTGTTCTTACTATAAATGAAACACATTTGTCACTGGAATAGTCCATAGCTTCACTTTGCATACAACACGACTCTGTTTAGGATAGTTCCACACCTCTCCACCAGGCAGGTTATGGAAGCGTCCCTCTTTGCCAATCTTGAGAAAATTAGCAACTGGTCATCTACCTGGAACGTGTCACTTGCTGAAATCAAATGTACTTCAAAACCCCACAATATACTTCTGTGTTCAACCTCTGGGCGAAATATACCCTTTGGAGCACCTGAACCTCACCAGTCTTGGGTGGATCGTATCTCCAAGCAGGATCTACAAAGATGTTCACCACCTTGGAATTATTTGTATTGGCCAAGTCTTTTTTTCTGCCGTCTTAAGCTTCTTACATTGTAAAAAGCCTTCAGTTGGAATATACATCAATGACATTTTTTGGTGCCGTGGCTTGGAATGTCGCTCCCTACTGCGGATTGATGCTCCTGCTGCTTCTCATGCTGCGCCCTTTTGAGGCCTTGGAATGGAAGGCCCTCCATGTCGTTGGAATCTCCTATCAGAAAGGGAATACTCAGGCTCTGGTTTTTCCTCACCCTAGCAGATTGAGCGTCTTGTAATTTTTTTTAACCAGCTATCTTCTGGTCTTGCTCCTCCTGCCCTCTCATCTCTCCACTCAACCCCTGCCCCTCAAGGTCATACACGTTCTGCTTGAAACTCTTGACACTCACCTCCATTCATTTACACTCCCTTTTCTTCATCTGTGGAACTGCCTTCCTGAGTGCATTGTTGCGAGCTCTTCCATACAGCCTCTCAACTTCACATTCCACCACTACTTCTTGGTCTCTCACATTTCCACATTTGAGCTTTACACTTACAGCTATCCTGTCCTGTTCTCACCCTTCTCCAAATTCCTCTCCTTGTGCTGGTGCCACCATTTGCCACATTTTGCCTGTTGATCCATTGCCCTCTTCTCTTACATGAGTCTTGATACCTGTGCTTTAAAAAATGTTAAAGCGTTTTTTTTAGAGATGAAGCCACCCCCAAAGTACACACCCCCACAGATGTATGAAAGGACATTCGGTAGAACTCATTATGATGATAGAGTATCCTACATGATGACACACTCTTACCTCGAGGACACACTGTTCCGCATGGGCACACGTTTCTTTTTTGAGGTCACCCACTGCTCAATCAGGACACACATTGTCCTTCACCTTATTATTTACTGTTTTTAAGCATTATAAAGGTTTATCATACAACATGTGCAGCCAATAGAAGTTTCAAGAAGCAGTGAAGGAAACAAAACTTTTTTTCAAGTTAGCGAGGATTTTTTTTTTATCAATAAGAGCCTGAATTATTCCTTGCTCATTTCACTATAAACTTAAACGTCAGGACACGACCGAATTATCAATTTGTCAATCGATCAGCCCCTGTGCCACGTCTCACGATAACATTATGATGTACTACGTGGGCATATTGTATGCCGGTTGTTGCATATTTTTTAATTTCCGGGAAAGTGCCTTATTAACCTATCGAAGGCAGTCCGTCGCACACTGTGGCATAGTGACGCCGAGAGCGGGATGAAATCCGTCATATTCAAAGGAGATACCAGACCGTGATAGCCTTGGCACATTCACAACGGGATTTGTATTCAGCACTCTACAAGCTTCCCTTTGAAGGACATTGTGGACTCAAGGACTTTGTTAACCTTTACATCTATCACGAGGAGGCTGAATCAGAGGGCTGCTGCTCTCTCTCTCTTTGACATGGATGTCTCGGCTAATGGAAGCGGTGAAAACTTAGCAGAAATCTCACAGCACAGATGTCTGCTGGTGTTGTATCATATCTCCTGTACCATATCTTTAATACCCAGTGCTGACTCGGTGCTCCAGCATTGAGAAATAATTGATGTGACCTGTTCATGTTTTGATCCCATCGTGGGTTTCAATGTCAGCCCAGCTGTAAATTGCCGCCCTGGCAGGGCGATATGCATCGTCCTTCAGATGGACGGTAAACTGGGTGCCCCGTCTGCTAGCATTTGTTGGCGGACGTTAAAGATCCCATGGTATCCAAGAAAGAGTAGGCGAGTCATCGCCGGCACCATGAACGAGTTCCAAATTCCTGCTTTAACCTACTGGAAGCATTGCATCAGCAGCGCAGTCACGCTTCCAGTAATGATCCAAACCCGCAGCCACACGCCGCATACAAGTGAATATAAACACGTGTGTTTTACCAAATTAATAATGATTTATTGCACACATTTATTTAATTTGCCACTTTAATAAGTTGTTCATTTTGAAACAATCCCATTAAATCCGACCCTTAGAGATGGGCTCTTCCAGGTAATTCCAGGTATTTCTCTATTTACTTGTAACCCTTTCTCACCCAACTCTGTTGATCCTTTCCTACTCTCCCGCAGGATCTTTTTACTCTGGATCTGAACCAGTACCGATACAGTGGAGTCAACATCACAGGTTTCCGTCTAATGAGTCTAGACCGTCCTCATGTGATGTTCATCAAGGAACGCTGGGCCATGGAGAGCTTGACCTCTTCCCGCTCCAATTCCGGCTTGCTTGGAAACATGACAGTGAGTTGGCAGATTCACATTGAACTTTTTTTTACTTATTCGAGACTTGAGATGTCCCTAACTGAATCTTATTTATGTCACTTCATTTTAATAGTCCTTTGCGAAAATAATTGGGGGCCTTTATTCTATACGCACGGAAATTCTAGATCGTGGTGCACATTTGGTGCTTATACATTTGGAAGATGGATATGGATGAGTGTGTGGATGATTGTTTTTTAAGATTTTTAACAATTTATTTTAATTTATTTTTAATGATTTGTTTCCATTAAAAAAAAGGAATTATGTGTATGTTCCATTCTTGTATTGCAAGCATCATTTGTTCAGTCTTACCATGATTAGTGAGTGAATCCCCTTGTATATCCTTTTCTATTCGTCATTATTTGATACGTCACAGCATATTCGTTGTCAGACAGGATGCTGCGACGTTAGTGCACACCTAGTCTGGGTTCGATTCCTGACTCGACTATAAATTGTTGCGTTTGTGATACGCAGGGAGGGCGTTGCATCACAAAGTGTACCATCCTTCAAATGGACCTTAAGCTGGCTGTCCCATCTGCTGGCATTAGTTGGTGGATGTTAATGATCCTGTGATGTCTTTGTGAAGAGTAAGCAGGGTATCGCCTGAGCCCTCAACAAATTATACTTCCACATATCTACTATAAATGGATGAGTGTGTGTGTGTGTGTGTGTGTGTGTGTGTGTGTGTGTGTGTGTGTGTGTGTGTATGCATGTGTGTGTGTGTGTGTGTGTATATGTGTGTGTATGCGTGTGTGTGTGTGTGTGTGTGTGTGTGTGTGTGTGTGTGTGTGTGTGTGTGTGTGTGTGTGTGTGTGTGTGTGTGTGTGTGTTTTTTTGTATATAGAGTCGAGGCTCGTGAAAGAGCTAACATTTATCAAACAAACAAATCAAACAAACAAGCAAACAAAGTATATAAAAAGGGGAGCGGTCGACAAGATGGGGAGAGAAGGGGAGGAAGCACACAAACACAACATTTGAGAGCAGGGACATCGGGAGATGTGTGGGAGGGAGAGGGCCTGGGGGGGGGGGGGGCAGGATAGGTATAAAACGCAAGGATACCAAGGACTTCCAGGAAAGAAGTCGGCACCTCAAACAGTGGATTTGGGGTGAAATTAGCGGGGGTAGAAAAGATCAATGTTTTGGATTGGGGAAGATAAGAGATGGTGGTGAACAGCCGTTTTAAAGACCTGGAGGGAGGAGTGGGATTGAAGAGAGTGAGGGAGCTTGTTCCAGAGGCGGGAGAAAAGAGGAATGAAGGAGTGAAGGTGAGCAGAGAGTCTTGATTTTGGCAGTTTAACCATAAGAGGGTTGCAGGCAGATCTTGTGCGACCTGTAGGAATATTTGGGGGACAGAGCCCAGAGAGAGCTGGGGGAGCAAGGCCGGAGAGGAGTCGGTAGAAGCCGGAAAGACCACCAACCTGCCTGCGGTGAGTAAGTGAAAGGCCCTCGGAGATAACGTCATCGCGGGAGATTCCAATGATTCTGAATGCTTTGGTTTCAACA
This sequence comes from Myxine glutinosa, assembly GCF_964187855.1. Classification (NCBI taxonomy): domain Eukaryota; kingdom Metazoa; phylum Chordata; class Myxini; order Myxiniformes; family Myxinidae; genus Myxine; species Myxine glutinosa. The sequence goes on along the minus strand of NC_136263.1, from coordinate 60,233,850 downwards.
GCGTGAAGACGAGCTAGGTGTGAGGCAGGAGCACCAGTCCAGAGGGGAGAGCAGTACTCCATTGAGCAAGTGTGTGTGTGTCATACTTTTTGTGTCTAATAATTACGTATTACGTACTATTGAAATGTACCTTTTAGCTCTTTGGTCTGCTGAGACCCCTTCGACTTTTGAGGACCATTTAAGACCACCAAAGACCCAGACGACCCAAAAGTCTCTGAGGACCCTAATGATCCCAAAGACCCAAAAGTTCCCGAGGACCGAAAATACCCAGAAGACCCAAAACTCCCCAAGGGCCCAAAATACCCAGAGGACCCAAAAGACCCAGAAGGCCCAAAAGTCCCCAAGGACCCAAAAGACACAGAAGACCCTAAAGTTCCTGAGGACCCTAAATACCCAAAAGTCCCTGATTACCCAAAATTCACTGAGGACCCAAAAGATTCAGAAGACCCAAAAGTCCCCAATGACTCAAAAGACCCAGAAGACCCTAAAGTTCCTGAGGACCCTAAATACCCAAAAGTCCCTGATTACCCAAAATTCACTGAGGACCCAAAAGATTCAGAAGACCCAAAAGTCCCCAATGACTCAAAAGTCCCTGAGGACCCAAAAGACCCTGAAGACACAAAAGTCACCCACCACCCAAAAGATAGGACCCAAAAGGCCCCCAAGTCTGGCAGGCAGGTATGCTAGAAAGTGGTAAAGACCAATGAAAATTTGGTCCAATGGACCAACGGGCCCCCATTGTATATTAAAGGTAACAACAAACAGTTAAAATAATTGTTGAATATCTCAATAGGAAAGCCGTTCAACGATGCGGTCATTGCTTCCTGGGCTGTGTGGGGTGATGTAGTGATGTGGAGAAGCAGCACACCTTAATCGACTTTCAGTCTTTATGGCTTTTTGTAACCGCTGGAGTCAATCAGCAGAGTTACTCCATATTGGTGGTGTCCTCTTTTGGGATGTCGCCAGTCATGATCACCTCTTCACTGTCCCTAAGCACCAGTAGCCATGGTACTTCCTGCGAAAACTTTTGGGTAGTTGGAGTATGTTTGGACTTCCACTGCATGCTCTGCCGTTTGTTCTCAGGTTCAAAGTGGTGAACAATCTTGCTCATGAAAGAACTTGTCTCGTTTTTGCTTGAAACTTCTCAAGAAGATATCTCTGGAAATGTCAAGTTGAGCTTTCTCCAGGTCTGCACTCAACGTTCCATACACCGATCTTACTGAAACCTTTTTAATGCAATGGCCCTGTGCTGATGCACAATGTCTCAGCTATGCAACTCACTGTTGATCTTCTGTTATTCATCAAAATATTATGGACTGCATCAATTTTTTTCCTGGTGCGGTGGTCCCCTTGGGGTTTCCCGACTTTGGCTCATCTTCAGTCCTGGATCACCATCGTCATCGCTGCCTAGTTGTCTACAGTGGCAAATGAAGGAGCATCGTGCTCCAGTGTTGCCACCGGGTTCTCATGGATTACCTTTCAGCTCAACCCTTCCTTGAGGAGACACTGTATTTATTCGGTACGTCGCCGTCTCCTTGCCGAAAGGCACCGGAAGTCACAGGTATTCAAACTTTAATGGCACCAAAAGTATAAATGGATTAAACACCAAGTGAAATAGTGTCGGTCAGTAGGGTATTTTCAGGATTCAGGTCATCGGGTCGATGCTTCGTAGCCTTACCTGTTCGAATGACGATAAAGATGCCCTGCACTGCATTGCATGCCCTGGGAAGCTGGGATTGTATTGTATAAATGGATAGAGAAGTGCATTCTGGGCCATTTTTGGTGGACTCTTTTGATTAGGCGCCCCCTTGCGCTTGGTTCGTCCTATCCTTTGGATGATTTAAATGCCAGCCCACTCATGCTCGTTCAGCGATGAATCGTCCTCGGCGATTTAAAATCGGATCATTGAAGCCGAGCATTATTTTTCAAATGATTGCATTACAAGTACAATACTCTAATTTAAATATGGATTCATTTCCACTGTGAATATGCTAATTTGTAATTCTAAGCCGGTCTCCTGCTTCAAACTTTCCTCATTACTCGTAAATGATTCCTTTATTTCACTTTATTGCATGTATTTTATGGAGACTTCTTGCTGCTATTATGCAACATCTATTTATTATGTACGTTTTGATAATAGCAGTTGAGTCTTGCATCACACTGCATCAATATTAATATAATTCCTTCTGGGTGGGGGAGGGAAGAGATAGGGTGGGGTGGAGTGGGGTTCAGACTGTTTAACATGGTACATACAGGGATAGAGAGAGGGAGAGATGGAGGGAGAGAGAGAGGAGAGAGAGGAGAGAAGAGAGGGTGTGGAGAGAGAGGACAGAGAGAGGGGGGAGGGAGAGGGGAGGGAGGGAGAGAGAGGAGAAGGAAATGAGGGAAGAGAGGAGAGAGGAGAGGGAGGGAAGAGAGAGGGAAGAGAGAGGGGAAAGAGAGGAGATAGAGGAGAAGGAGTGGAGAGAGAGAGAGGAGGGGGAGAGGAGGGAGCAGTGGAGAGAAAGGGGATAGGGAGGGGAGAGAGAGAGAGAGGAGGGGGAGAGGAGAGAGGAGAGGGAGGGAAGAGAGAGGGGAAAGAGGAGATAGATGAGAAGGAGTGGAGAGAAAGGGGATAGGGAAGGGGAGAGAGAGGAGAGAGAGAGAGGAGGGGTGAGAAGAGAGGGTGGGGAGAGAGAGGATGGAGAGAGGAGAGCGAGAGAGAAGAGGGGCCGAGGAGAGAGAAGAAGAGAGAGAAGAGGGAGGAGAGAGAGAGAGAGGAGAGAGAGGAGAAGGAGTGGAGAGAAAGGGGATAGGGAGGGGAGAGAGAAGAAGAAGAGAGAGAGATAGGAGGGGAGAGAGAGGAGAGGAGAGGAGAGGAGAGAGAGAGAAAGAGAAAGAGAGAGAGAAAGAGAAAGAGAGAGAGAGAGAGAGAGAGAGAGAGAGAGAGAGAGAGAGAGAGAGAAAGAAAGAAAGAAAGAAAGAAAAAGAAAGAAAGAAAGAAGAGTGGGGGTCGGAGAAAGAGAGGCGGGGAGAGAGAAGGGTCGGGTGAGAGAGGGGAGAGAGAAAGAGAGGTGTGAGAGAGAGAGAGAGAGAGAGAGAGAGAGAGAGAGAGAGAGAGAGAGAGAGTTGTGAGAGAGGGGAGAGAGAAGAGAAGAGATGGAGGAGAGATGGAGGAGATCGAGTGGGGGGTGGGGGGGGGGGGGGGGAGAAGAGAGAGTAGAGAGAGCGGAGAGAGTAGAGAGAGCGGGGAGAGGAGAGATGTATATGGTGTTCTCACTCTGCATGCTTATATCATACGAAGCAGGGCGTCAAGGTTTGTTGATGTGTATGTAACACTTAACCACACTTGGATTTTCTCAAACATGGTTGTACGTCTTCATGTGCCTTCCGTGATTGATGGATAAATTACAGGTACTTTACTACACTCGCTCGCTTTGTTTCTGCCCACTCTTCATTATTTTGTAAGAAAACTAATCACAAGCTTTAATTAACATTCACTGCCCACATCCGACTGCTTTGCCACGAATGCACGACGGTTCCATATCTCGCTAATCTCGGAGTTATCCTTTGCATTTGCTATGCCGAAGCAGCGTCCGTTGGCATTTGCTAAGGTTCGTGAAGTATCCAATATTCCTGAAGAATGGCCCAATCAGATTGCGGGTCGAGGTCACATGACATTTGCTTGTTCAAACAGAGCAGTGTATGGTTGAGCCTGGCAGTACCAGGCAGTCGATTATACAATTGCTAATGAAATTTATATATTTCTCTGCAGCTTCAGAATTTATTTTTATTGTTGATCCTTCACCGCTTTGCTCTCGGATCTCAACTGTTCCGGGGAACAAGCTGCGGTGAAACAAGAAAAATTAATTTAGAAAGGCTCCTCGGCCCATAAGGCTTGACCTGTACATTTTCACAGGTATACAGTGCAGTCCTATGCCAGGCCACACAAAAAGAAGATAAACACGTTATGAATTGTAATAAAGTCTGATACAGTACTTAAAAAAGGAAAATGTATTGATTGGACAAACCGAAAGAAATGAGGAATGTATTTACTACTCTGCTGACCCGGTTATTGAGTAGAATAGTGTGTACTGTGGAACACTCGCTTGATGCAGCCGGTCCACTGTTTCTGCTATTTCTCTACTATTCCTGAAGACGATGAAGCTCATGAAACAAACCCAGATAATGGAGTGGACACTTGAGCCAGTGATTAAGTGAGTTCCAATCGATGTGTGTAGAAAATGAGTGGGTTGTGTTGGGCTGGAGTAGGCAAGGAGAGATCTTAGGGTATTTGTCGCACAATGGTACGTGGATGTGGTGCCATGGTCGTTTCCATTGATGTATTAGCCCGGTTGAAAGTACGCTGTTTAAACGGAATAACAGCTCGCAACCCCAGGAGGGGTCACACGCGCTAGTTGTGTTGATGTTTCATTTGATAGCGTTGTTTGAAATGGATCGTGCAAGCTCAGTGCTAGTCTCCTTCTTCTTCCGTATGTAGCACCAGCCTGCGGGAGGCATCATTGGGTGAGGCTCACTTACTCTTCACGAAGGACGCCCACCAAGTATTGTCGGTAGGGATGCCCAGTGCAACATCAGGATGACAGTTTAGAGCTGGGTCAGGATTCCAAGAAAGGCCTTACACCTTCGAGGTGAGTATACGCACCTGTAGGCCATTCTGTCAACCTACCAGTGCGAGTCAATGCATTTCGACTCGTTTTATGATCTGGTACATCAAGAACCAAGCGCAAAGCTGATCATCAAGGGAATTATTGGGTTTCCTCAAATTGGCGCTCGACCAGCGGTGGATGCTCACATGTTATACAACAGGCAAATGATCAGACAAAAGGCGAAGCTGCGCCCTGAATTCTAAGGCCGACAAAGTTTCAAAACCAGAAGTGGGAAAGTGTTAAATTTTGTGATATGTAGTTCCTGCGTTTCTTTGTCGGAAACTGTTTATCTCAATATTGATGTAACGTCCTGATCGATAAACCCGTACACAAGGGAGGATTATGTTATCGACGTTTGTTCGGCTGTCAATTAGTGATGCCTAAAAGTAGCAGCTGAGCTTGCAATAAAGACAGGCCGTCATGTCTGCCAAACTGAGAATGCTTCATTGTTTAACCACGGCGTCCCGGAAGGCCGCAAAGAGGTTGTTTTGTGGGACCGCGAGATGGAACAAAGCTGTAAAGCTGTGTGGCCTGGGGAGTTCCTTCGCTTGGTTATGATGCAGCAGCCAGGCCTGAGAGGATTGGCAGAATTAGAACCCAATGGCCTACGTGGTGGCAGTCACCGATTGCTTCCAATGAACCTGAGCAGTTCCCTCTGAGAGTCATAGCTCTAAGAAACAAATTGATGTTTTAAACCCGAGGCAGGCTGATAAGGGAATTGGGGTGTATTTGTTCTTGCTCACAATATAAAATGATTATATTTTCACTCGATGTTGCATTGTCCGACCGTGCATGTCAAGCGTACAGATCCTGTTGTGCTCGGGAAGCATTATGCAAAGCCTCTCTCTAGGATGCTGATAAGTTGAGATGGAGATGGAGCTGGGATGGGGTGAGTAGGAGGAGGGCTGTTTTTGTACACGTTTTGTCCACAAGACACAATGGTTATATGTTTGGATTGTTAGATGGATGGTCATTGGTGTAATGGTTAGGGCGTCCTCCTGTAGTCTCGAACGAGGTCACTCGTTCAAACCCTGGCGGAACAAACCAAAGGCTTGAAAAATGGCACGCTCAGCATTTAAAAGAGCTCCGCAGCATGGATAAACATTGCTGGGAAGGCAATGGCAAACCACCCAGTATAATCCTTGCCAAGAAACTGCAACCCTTGCCCAAGACCTCTGTAAAAATAAAAGTATGATCCGTCGAAAAACAAAATTGTGTCCAGATTCAGGGTTAACCTTCCATGGTAGCATTGTAACTACAAAAAGTATCTTTGGAAGGCTCAAACAGATATATAACAGAGAGAGTTCCTGAAATATTGAGAGTCGGTCCCAACTGCACGCACATTTTGTGGGCTACCTGCTCTCTCGGTCTCTGCGGGTTACATTTTTGAACTTGGCCCATCTTGTTTTCATTTCCCACATGGCTCACACATCATAACTATGGCTCTTTCCATATATTGTCTGTAGCACAGCACCCGATAATTTTATTTGTCTTGGCAAATTCTATTTAAAGACCTTGAGGACAAAACAAGTAAAGACCGGGACCTACACAGAGCTGTTAATCGAATCGGCAATGCCTCCCTCACCTGCTCTTTGCATTATCAGGCTCATCGTCGAGCCGTCTCCTCTATTTCCCTTTTCTACCATTACTATTACAGTTATTGTTCTGAAGAACTTTCCACTTTGGTTCATTTCCCATTAACCTTCCAACTGCTTACCCGCCAAGCTTCATCCATTTATGCTTTTCCAGTTGCAATTCCCTAAGCAAGAACCAACCTTCATGCTTCTTCCTTCTTTTCTTGTACCACGAAGTTATGGAAATCTTTTCCCACTTTGTTTTCCCTTCATCGTGTAACTATCGGAAATATAAATGGAAGATCAATAAACTTCTTAATTCTCCATTTACTTTTATTGCAGGGGGTCCTTGGACTGTGGCCTGGCTTTGCCTATTCCCTGCATCATACTAAAATACACCAATTCTATGTATGTATATACTTTAGAATGAAAAATAGCTTAGCTGTTCTCCACCAAATATTATATACATGCTTGGGATACCAAGGGTCAGGTCATGCCAGGACACAACATAACCCCCACTCCCTCTTCTCAACCCAACCCACGAGGGTGGGGATGGAAGATCTTCCTGGCCAAGGGGCACAATCCTAGACCAGTCACCCCTCTGACACAGGATACTCGACTGTCTCACTCCCAGCAAGCTGTTACTCATTTTCCTTACTTTGGAAGGATGGCCTGCTGAATCAACCCGCCTGGTGTTATTTTGATACTACTGAGGCTTGAACTCAGGACCTTAAGATCCTAAGGCAACTGCCTTAACTGTTAAGCCACCACCAAACTCTACAAGGGTGGGAAGACAACGACGACAGGTGGAATCAATCTATAAAAAAAAAACACAGTTTGTGTGTGTGTGTGTGTGTGTGTGTGTGTGTGTAATGTTACCGATAGACTCCTAAACGGAGAGGCTTACATGCTTGATATTTGACATAGACATGGCCATTGAGCCTGGGACGAACATGGCCGAACTCAAAATATTTGACGATCCATATTTTTTATTCATATTTACCTCAGCGCATTTCAGCGAAGTACCCGCTAATCTCAGCCGGTTCCAGAGCAGCTCGCTGATTCGCTCAGAGCGATCACGTGATGTTCCATTACCGCCGCCAGACTGATTCGCTCAGAGCGATCACGTGATGTTCCATCCCGTCACACGTCACACGTTTTTTCACCTTTTATGCGATCGTGTTTTGTATCGATTTTGTGCGATATGAATTAAATGTCTTTGAAACAGCTGTGAAACGTCTTTCCACAACCCTTCCATAACCAATTGGAGCAGTTTCTTGCCGCACAAAACGAGATCCGCGAAGCGAGTTGGTCGAGTCGTGCTGACCAAGATGGCGACACGGTGGCTTCACTTTTCACGGAGTATGAGTGTTCTATATATTTTGAATTCAGTGCGCCCGTGATTTGTGGCATAGACATGACCATTGGGCCTTCACAGTGTAATTTGTGCGAGGCTTTTGTCCGAGTGAGCTTCAGTCGAGAGGGCGAATGTATGGGTTGGGAATGTACGGGTCTCCCTTCCCCCGCCCGGCAACGCCGGTACTGGAGGATGTCACAGGATCGGTGAGTCTCCAAAATCCGCTTCGTGCTGTTGCGAATATGCAGGACTATGTCCGATTGTTGTGCTGCTCTCTGACCATGAGAACTGCAACGTCATTGTTGACTGGCCATCCCCTTCCCTCCCCCCTCCATCCCCCCTCCCCCCTCCCTTTTCCCCCTCCCCCCCTCCCCCTCCCTTTTCCCCCTCCCCCCTCCCCCTCCCTTTCCCCCAGCCCCCTCCCCCTCCCCCTCCCCCTCCCTTCCCCTCCCTTCCCCCTCCCCCCTCCCATCCCTCACCCTCCCCATCCCCCCTCTTCCCTCTCCCCTCCCCCTCCCCCCTTCCCCCCTCCCCCCTTCCCCCCTCCCCTCACCCCTCTGGCCCTCCCCCCTACCATCCTTCCCCCCTCCTCTCCTCCCCTCCCCCCTGCCCCTCCCCCCTCTCCCCCTCTCCCCCCGCCCATCCCCCCCCCTCCAACCCCCTCCCCATCCCTCACCCTCCCCATCCCTCCTCTTCTCCCCTCTCCCCTCCCCCTCCCCATCCCCTCCTCTTCTCCCCTCTCCCCCTCCCCCCTCCCACTCTTCTCCCCTTCCCCCCCGTTCCCCTCCCCTCCCCTCCCCGCCCAGCAATGCCGGTACTTCTGCTAGTATTGTATAATAACCGAATTCCAGGCAGTCTCAGAACCGAACCGCAGAACTGAATGACGTTTTGGAATATTTAAGCAATGCAAACTTCCAAACCTAAAAAGAGAAAGGAAACTGTCCAATCCGCTAAAAAGAAGACAAACTGATGACAAAAATATATGTTGTTTTCCCTGGCTTGGTAGAATAGCTCAGAGGTAACTCAGCGTACTTTGATTGAAAACAATTCCTGTAAAACCAAGGCTTTGTTTCCTGTAAATGTTCGACTTTTAAATCTGCTTAAAAGCCTTGGAGGAAAGAATGGGATGTTCAAATCAGGTTATATCAAGCTTGCTTATCACGACATTGTTGGACTAACATGTTCCCAAAGGGACTGGAGAAGGGTATTTTAATTTATTACTTGCAAAATCGAAGATTTTTCAAGTGTATTGGTCGGTTGCGTTTGTGGTTCTCTCTGTCTGTCTCTTTGTCTGTTTGTCTGTTTATCACCGGCCTTCAGGTCACAATTCTAAACCGATCGTCACGAAACTTCACCAAGTTGTATAGGTCGTCCCAATTGAGAAGCCTATTGTTTTTGGGGTCAAAAGGTCAACATAGGCCAAAGGTCACCAACTTTGCCAAATTTCTAAAATCCTCAATTTTCATCCGATTGACTTAAAATTTGAAGAGAACTTGCATATCTGGTCACTGAATTCAACCACCAAGTATTTTTGAGGTTAACATAGGCCAAAAGGTCAACATAGCCCAAAACGTCAACAAAGGCCAAATTTCTGACATCCTCAATTTTCATCCAATTGACTTGAAATTTGAAGAGGACTTGCATATCTGCTCACTGAATTCAACCACAAATTATATTTTAGGTGAACATAGGCCAAAAGGTGTAATACTATGGTGTAATAGGCCGAATTTCTAAAATCACCATTTTTCATTTGATTGACTTGAAATTCAAAGAGGATTTACATATATAGTCACTGAATTCAACCACCAACTATTTTTGAGGTCAACATAGGTCAAAAGGTCAACATAGGCCAAGTTTTTAAAATCCTCAATTTTCATCCGATTGACTTGAAAATTGAACAGCATTTGCACTTTGAGTCACTAAAGAGGGAAACTAGCTATTTTTGAGGTCAAAAGGTCAAAGGTCAACTCAAGGTCAACCTTACAAAATCATCATTTTACATCTGAAAATCGTCACTTTTCTTCCTGTTGACCCGAGCTTTGATCAAGATTGTCAATTTTAATCTTCATGAAATGGACAATTTGCTGTATCAATGGAATTTTTTTTCTTGGGGGTGGGGGCGGATTTTGCAAGTATCGTGCTCCGCATGATGTCTTCTTGTCTGTGTGTCAGTGAGTGTGTCCTCTGGCAATACACTTTGATATAGATCCTTCTCAGATCTTCTGCAATCTATATGTATATCCAGGGCATTTTTCAATTTTCTATCTTGTTACATAATCGTGCATGCCAAGTTGGAGGTGACGAAAAATGTGTCGGTAGGAATCTTAGCCCTTTTTTACTGAACATGGAAAATCGCGATTGAGAAGTTGTCCTTCGTTCCAACTTAATATGCTGAAATATTGAGATTTTATACATTGTTCTTAATTGAAAATAGTGTTGACCAGATCCATGCCACTTAGGCTGGTATCCTTCTCAACTATGGTGTAAGAGGACACCCCCTTTCCCAGGGTTCCTCGGGCCTTCAGAGTGGGAATTTCTTCAGAGTAGGACTTTTGTGTGTAGTCAGAGAGGAGCTGTAGGTCGTCTGATTTGTTGGTGGTCATCTTGTGGTCATTGTATTTTTTGCCCCGAAAAAACCCCTCTACTTTAACATGGTCGACTTTGTTGCCATGGAAACGATGTTATACGTCAATGGATTGCCGCCATTTTTGAAAAGCGTCATCCTACACCCAGCCCCAACAGCAATCTTGTGTTTTTATAATCAGATTATCACATCTGCTCCGAATTTGTAGGTCATGTTTTTCAACTCATTTGTGTCAAGTTTGACATCACGTAGCACAAACACTTTTGGTTGTGTTCGGTTTATGCAAATGACGTTACTGTCACCTTGACCTTTGACATATATAGTCAAATAACATTGACACCCTCACTTTTTTCCTTCGGAATCCTCTGGTAAAGGTTGACGAAGATAGCTGAACGCGTTCGCGAGTTATCCCACTCACATACAAACAAACATACCAACAAGAAATATGTCGTGCATAGCACAACACTTGCGAAATCCCTAAAATATGTTGTTGGCCTATGTTGACCTCAAAAGTAGTTGATGGTTGGTTTCAGTAAGCTGATATGCAAATCCTATTCAGATTTCAATTAAATCGGATGAAAATTGAGGATTTTAGAAATTTGAGAAAAACGTGGTTGACTTTTGCCCTATGTTGACCTTTTGGCCTATTTTGATTTCAAAAATAGTTGGTGGATGGTTTCAGTCAGCTGATATAAAAATCCTTTGCAATTTTCAAGTCAATTGGATGAAAATTGAGGATTCAAGAAATTAGAAATGGTTGTTGACCTTTGGCCTATGTTGACCTTTTGGTCTATGCTGATCTCAAAAATAGTTTATGGTTGAATTCGGTTAGCTGATATGAAAATCTTATTAAAATTTTAAGTCGATCGTATAGTTGGGGGTTGAATTGAGTTCGCTGATATGAATATCCTATTCAGATTTCAAGTCAATCAGATGAAAATGGAGGATTTTAGAATTTTGAAAAAAGTGGTTGACCTATTTTGATCTCAAAAATAGTTGGTGGTTGAATTCAGTTTGCTGAGATGAAAATCCTATTCAAATTTCAAGTCAATTGTATGAAAATTGAGGATTTTGGAGATTTGAAAAAGGTTGTTGACCTTTGGCCTATGTTGACCTTTTGGCCTATATTGATCTTCAAACTAGTTGTTTGTTGAATTCAGTTCGCTGATGTGAAAATCTCATTCAAATTCCAAGTCAATCGGATGAAAATTGAGGATTTTAGAAATTCAAAAAACAGTGGTTGACCTTTGGCCTATGTTGACCTTTTGGCCTATGCTGATCTCAAAAATAGTTGGTGCTTGAATTCAGTAAGCTGATATGTAAATACTATTCAAATTTCAAGTCAATCAGATGAAAATTGATTTTAGAAATTAAAATAAGTGGTTGACCTTTGGCCTATGTTGACCTTTTGACTTATGCTGATCTCAAAAATATTTGGTGGTTGAATTCAGTTAGCCGATATGTAAATCTTATTCAAATTTCAAGTCAATCGGATTAAAATTGAGGATTTTAGAAATTTGAAAAAAGTGGTTGACCTTTGGCCTATGTTGACCTTTTGACCTTTTGAACTCAAAAATATATAGGATTTTGTCAGACCACAAACTCTACTATTTGGTGAATTTTATGTGACGATACGTTTAAAATTGTAACCTGAAGGCAAGTAGTATAAGTGAGCGGACAGACAAACACACAAACACACACAAACACACAAACCAGAGTGATTAACATACTTGTCAAATTATTATTATTATTTTTTGCCAAGTAATAACGCACAAGACCAACCAATATACTTGAAAAATCTTCGATTTCCGCAAGTAACAAACAAACAGACAGACAGGGGTGAACACATAACCGTGTGTACTTTCGGTTGTCGAGGTAATGATGATGATAATTGCACATCTTACTATAATTCACCAAACGTCTGTCCGTCCGTTCCCAGGTACCGCAAAAACGGCTGAACCGATCGCAACGAAATTTTGGGTGGGTAATCCTGGGACCCCCTGGAGTAAAATAGGCTATATTGTTTTTCCAATTTTTTTCCCAATTTTTCAGCTTTTCCAAACACGATGGAATAATATTAACCGATATGAACAGTGATTTGGCTTTTATTGAAATTCTACAAATACTGTTTAGATTTTGATGATTTGCGTGTGATATGATTTAACAGATGTTTATATGAATCGTTTAAAATAAAAAAAACCCTTCAATTTCTGATATTTTTGCCTTTTCATTTGGGCCTCCCAATTGAAGCCTCGCCCGTAGGGCGGGTACTGTTGGTCGTAATAATAATGATATTGATATCATTATTTTCATCTTTTCATGATGAAAAGATAATAATCATGATAATGGTGCATAATGATAATGATAATTATAGTACATAATGATAACAATAATGATAATGGTTCGTCATGATAATTTATTACATCCTGGTTAACTTTCCGGAGGAGAGTGTATTGCATTTGGGTCTGTTTGTCTATTAATTATATATTATTGCAATGTGAGTACATATATTAATTATTTATGTACCATTGGAATGGAGGAGGATACTCTATTGCTTACATACTATTGGACCGTGAGTATAACCATTATCTATGTGTTAATGAAATGGGATTATGATTATTAGCTATGTACTAATGAAATGTGAGCACAATATATATTAATTATTTCATTGGAATGTGAGTATGTCTATTAGTTACATACTAATGAAATGTGAGTGCGTCTATTAATCACATGCTGTTTGAACGTCAGTTGGACCATAAGTACATCTGTTAATTACGTATTATTGGACCGTTACTATGTCTATTAATTATGTCCATTAATTATGTACTTTTGGAAGGTGTCTTTAGACCCCTTTAGACCCTTTCGACCTTTACACCCTTCAGACCCTTTACAATATTTACACCGTTTACACCCTTTAGACCCTTTAGACCCCTTCCTTATTCGATGCTATATGCCCTTTAGACCTCTTCTTGAATTATTTAGACCCCTTTCTACCCTTTAGTCCCCTTTCTATCCTTTTGACCCTTTACACCCTTTAAACCCATTATTATATGCTTTAGACGCCTTAGACCTCTTCTTAGACTTCTTTTTGGGGGGGGGGGGGGGGGATACAGAATCGAGGCTCGTAGAAGAACTAATACATTGAACATGAAAACATGCACATGCACAGGCACATAAAACATACAATAAAGGGAGCGGGAGACAAGAGAGAGAGAGAGAGGGGGAAGCTCACAAGCACAACAACAGTAGAGAACAGGGACGTCAGTAGATCTGTGGAAGGGGGAGGGCTGGGGAAGGAGGGAAGGATACACCGTATGAAGTAAATCAACTCTACTAGGAATTTTACGACTAGAAATTTCAGGAAAGAAGTTGGGGATTGAAAGAGGCGGATTTGGGGTATTTTAACAGGGGTAGAAAAGCTCAAGGTTTTGGATGGGGGAAAATAAGAGATTGTGGTGAACAGCTGTTTTAGAGACCTGGAGGGAGGAGAGGTATCGAAGAGAGTGTGGGAGTTTTTTTTGTTTGTTTTTTTTGTATACAGAATCGAGGCTCGTGAAAGAGCTAACATTTATCAAACAAACAAATCAAACAACCAAGCAAACAAAGTATATAAAAAGGGGAGCGGTAGACAAGATGGGGAGAGAAGGGGAGGAAGCACACAAACACAACATTTGAGAGCAGGGACATCGGGAGATGTGTGGGAGGGAGAGGGCTTTGGGGGAGGCAGGATAGGTATAAAACGCAAGGACACCAAGGACTTCCAGGAAAGAATTTGGTATGTCAAAAAAGTGGATTTGGGGTGAAATTAGCGGGGGTAGAAAAGATCAAGGTTTTGGATTGGGGAAGATAAGAGATGGTGGTGAACAGCTGTTTTAAAGACCTGGAGGGTGGAGTGGGATTGAAGAGAGTGAGGGAGTTTGTTCCAGAGGTGGGAGAAAAGAGGAATGAAGGAGTGAAGGTGAGCAGTGAGTCTTGATTTTGGCAGTTTAACCATAAGAAGGTTGCAGGCAGATCTTGTGCGACCTGTAGGAATATTTGGGGGACAGAGCCCAGAGAGAGAGAGCTGGGGGAGCAAAGCCGGAGAGGAGTAGGTAGATTTGTTACAGAGGTGGGAGAAAATAGGAATGAAAGAGTGAAGGTGAGCAGAGAGTTTTGATTTTGGCAGTTTAACCATAAGAGGGTTGCTGGCAGATCTTGTGTGTCCTGCAGGAATATTTGGGGGACAGAGCACAGACAGTGCAGGGGGAGAAAGGCCGGAGAGGAGTCGGTAGAAGACAGAAAGACCACCAACCTGCCTGCGGTTGAGAGAGAGAAAGGCCCTCAGAATCAGATTCATCGCGGGAGATTCCAATGATTCTGAATGCTTTGGTTTGAACCGCGTGATGCTGAGCTAGGTTTGAGGCAGGACAACCAGTCCAGAGGGGAGAGCAGTATTCCATTGAGCTGCGGATGAAAACTTTGTATGTGGTGAGGAGCTCAGAAGTGCCCAGAAAGGACATTCTCTTTTGACCCCTTTCTACCCTTTTGTCCCCTTTCTATCCTTTAGACCCTTCAGAGCCCTTTTTGGATGCTTTAGCCCTCTTATTGGACTCTTTAGACCCCTTTCTACCCTTTAGGCCCCTTATTAGATGATATAGACCCTTATCCCCCTTCTTGGACTCTTTAGTCCCCTTTCTATCCTTTAGAATTTAGACCCTTTTCAAACCTTTGGACATTCAGACCTTTCAGACATTTTAATACCCATTAGACATTGTCGACCTTTAAATAACATTTAGACACTTAAAACGCTTTTATATCTTTAGACCCTTTTAAACGTTTTAAGACCCTTTAGTTCCCTTTGGACAATTCTGACCCTAAATTACACCCTATAGAACCCTTAGAATTTTAAAGATCCTATAGATAGTTTAGACCCTTTCAACCCTTTAGATACTTTAGACCTAAAGATACTTTAGCTATTTCAGACCTTTAGATCCTAAAGATACTTTAGACCATTTAAACCTTTCATTTGTAATCAACGACCTTTTATTTACTAAATCCTTTCATATATTTGCCACACAAAATGCACCACACAAAACTCCTCGCGAGGGTCTGCAATCTCTTATAGCTCTTTCTGGTTTATCTGTTTCATATCTATAATTTCGGCAGTTCTGGAGAAGAAGATCATTGAAAATAAAATTCACAAATCAATGATAACTGAGAATCCTTAAAACCAATATCTGCTTTGGAGGATATGTATCACTTTTACCGGCCTGTTGGTCTGGCAGGATGGCCTAGAGGTGCGCACACTCACCTCTAAACTGTCTAGACTGGGTTAAAATCCTGAACCAGCTATAAACCGTCATCCCGGTTTTTCCCAGGCAGGGCAAGACATCAATCAATGTGTGTGCTGTCCTTTGGATGGACCTTAAACTGGGCGTCATGCCTGCCAGCATTAGTTGGTGGATGTTAAAAATCCCATGGCTAAATTCCAAATTCCTGCCCCAACCTTTGTCGAATGTCAGGCCTAGCCAGACAGTTTGTGAAAGATTGTGCCAAGCTCCCGGCTAACCCCACAAGAACGTGGGAATAATTGTGGCCATTAAAGAATAAGATCGTATTGTTACAGGTTTCCAGACCCAGGCCAGGTTTCTGGTCTACATCATGACAAGCCACTATGAAAGTGGTCATGCCGGTCCACCAGTTTTTGACGCTCCGAGCAGGGTCAAGGGCCTATTTTCTGCTCGACTGTACTTCAGTGGAATATCTGAGCCAGTCGAGCGACGTGCTGACACTTCCATAACACCCGACATTATTTGTCGGGAATCAAACCAATTGCATTTAAGTATTTATATTCCGCACTAGCAAATACCACCCGTCACTTCTCCAATGGGAATACTAAGAGATTGGGTGAAGAGAAAGAGGGGTGGGGCAGAGGGAGACAGAGGGGTGAAATGGGAAGTGAGTGCAAGAGGGTGAGGGAGAGAAGGAGGAGGGGTAAGAGGGAGAGAAGGGGCTACAGGTTTAAACAATTAATAATTATTAATTATTTTATGCTACAGGTTTAAACATCAAACTTCTTGATGATTTATTAAAGTGTAAATAACTTGATCGTGATTGTGTGACCCAACTTGTTTATGTATAAGAATGAGTCTGTTTGTTTGCTCCTTATATGTTCCCAAACCCTTGGGCCAACTGTCGTGAAATTTGCTGTACCGCATTATTTTCATATGTGAAAGGTCGCCGTCACAATAAAAACTTTGAATGTTAAATCAAATTGATGTAATAACGTGAAATAACGGTGCTTTGGGCGATCGAGCATTATATACCATGAGCTCCCCCTGGACTGGGAGATTTACAGCTTTGACTGGACTGCGCCTGCATTCCGAAGGTCAATGCTTTGTTGGGAATCAAACCTATTGCATCTGAATATTTAGTTTCCGCATGCAGAATGGAAATTAATACACGAAGAGTCTTCAGTGATTTAGTCTACACCGAGTGTAACGTGTGGTCACACCATCCTGTATGACCTTAAACAAGGACATGGGGAGGCCCTTTGGCCCATCATTGCCGTATTGCACACCCGGGTTAATCGTTTGCTCCAGCTTTTAAATAACAATCTTCTTGATGTTTACAAAAGTCTAAATAACCCGATTGTTGTAAATATTAATAGAATCCCATTCAAGAAAAATCGGCTTCCATAGCCACACTGACTTTTTGAAGCCTAATAATAAATTAGGTATCATGAGAGTTTAGAGCATTTGTAATTGTACGCACCATGCATTTTCATTGAACTCTGAAGAGCAAAAGACCATTGTCGTTTTGATCATCCCGTGTTTGAACCAAAGCGGAATTCTGCTCTGATTAAAATGATGTGGTGATATTGAGACAGAAGGGGGGTGCTGCATCTCAGCGCGTCTCACCTGTTTTCAGATGGAACTTAAAGCCGGCTGTCCTGTCTATAATCATGTATATCCTGAAAATTTCGTCTTATCTTTTATAAGAGTGCATCTTTGGTCCAGCACGATTACTTTGATGCTGGACTAAAAGTCCACATTTATTAAAGATAGCACTCGCAAAAGAATGGAGTGCGAATGTCACATCGGCCTGATGGACCAAACAATCCTTGTCATGTCTTATTGAATCCCTGGTACAAAATTCATATAACAAGGAAATCGCTGCGAGGCAGATTCTTGCATCTTGAAGGGTGCGCATAAAATGAAATTGTGGTTTATGGTCTAAAGGAGTGTTGTAACAGTCTGTTTTAAATGGCAAACTTGAAGCAAACAATACATAAGAAATAATGTTTTTTTTGCTTTCTGCGTGCGTGTTCCTTAGTCTGACATTCAAAGCACAATGTGCTTCATAAATGGGGCCTCCAAGAAATGTCTGTTCCTCAAAATCGTAAACAAACGAAGGGCTTGTAAAGTAAGCAGAGGGATTTAGAAGAGGCTGTGAGATTATCAAAGGTATGTACTCGTTTAAAGCAGAATTTGGGGTGAAACAACTTACTAACCACTCTATCCTAAGGATAAGGCTTAAGTTAGGTTACTTTTCTCTGCCTAGAAAGAGGATGGTCGTGTTTTTACCCTGCGCTCGCGAAGCGAAAAGCGCGGTTAAGCATTCAGGTATGAACGTGTGCCGTACGTGTCTGCATTTTAAAAATTCATTTTATCGGCAACCGTTGGTCCGATTGACACGAAATTTTACGATAGAAGCGCCTCAGCCTGTATAATTTTTTTATTCATAATTATGACATCATAGTTCACGTTGTACGGGCGCCATCTTGGAAAAACATTACACTTCTATATCTACCAAACCACTCAATGGAAAAAATCGAAACATGCCTTATTGTCAAGTAATCACCATGGGGAATAAGGTATCTTGATGGTGATGTCATCGGTGCCTTAATTATGACGTCATAATTCGACAAGTACAACGCTTGATCTGATCAGTATGAATAAAACAAAAATTCCTCTGCAACTGTTAGACCGATGGAAACAACATTTTCAGAATATGTGCGGCTCCTGTTGGTTTTTAAAATGATAATTATAACGTCATAGGTCACGTGGTACAGATGCCATCTTGAAAAAAATCGAAAAAGGTTACACCTCTATATCTCCAAAACCACTCCATGGAAAATATTGAAACATGGCTCATTGTCAACTACTCCCTTTGGGGAATAAGTTATGTTAATGATGATGTCAATGGTGCCTTCGTTATGACGCCATAATTCGACAAGTACAACACTTATCCGATCATTGTGAAATTTTTTTCCCCAGCAACTGTTGGTCTGATGGGCACGAAATTTTCACCATAGGAACGCCTCCTCATGTAGAATATTTTAATGATAATCATGGCGTCATAGGTCATGTGGTACAGGCGCCATCTTGGAAAAACCGAAAAATGTTGCACCTCTATGTCTCCAAAACCGCTGCATGGAAAAAATTGAAACATGGCTCATTGTAAAGAACTCCATATGGGGAATAGGTGTTGTTAAGGATGACGTCATTGGTGCCATAAATATGACGTCATAATTTGACAGGGACAACGCTTAGTCTGATCAGTTTGAAATGTATTGAGCGTGATCTATGCATCAATTATATTAGAGAATATAAATTTATGATGTCATTACTCAGGTGGTCTGGCAGCCATATTGGATCAAAGAAAAAAAATGTTCAAAAACAGAAGAGTTGGCTTGCAACAAAAATGTTCAAATGTTCAACTCCTTGCCATCCACCATTTGCCCTTCACGTGACTCGTGGTGGTCCCTCTCGGCTCTCCCCCCGTTGGTATTTTTGTGCACATAAGATTGTTCACGGTTCTGTTTAAATATTATTTAAATATGTATAACCTTTCCCCTTCAGTGTTTTACTCAGTGGTATTTTACAACACGCTGTTTTTCTTCCTATTTAAAAGGCTTTTCTCAATTTCCTCTCCAACTCATTCGACCTCAAAAAAAAGAAATTCAATATCTTATACGTCTCCCTCACTACATGGTCTAAATTCACATTCATTCCATCCCTCCTCCATCATTCTGAACCGGATTGCTAACTTGAAAATCACAACAAACCCAATTTGTTTTCAATGTTCGTCTTTCATTAATCATCCACTTTCTAAACTCCCCTCTAGCCCCTCCCATCCAAATCCCTCCCCTTGCACCTACACTCCTAAACTCCCCCCTTGCCCCGCCACTCTTAAACTCCCCCCCTACCCCTCCACTCCTGAACTCCCCCCTTGCCCTTCCACTCCTGAACTCCCCCCTTGCCCTTCCCCTCCTAAACTCCCCCCTTGCCCCGCCACTCTTAAACTCCCCCCCTACCCCTCCACTCCTGAACTCCCCCCTTGCCCTTCCACTCCTGAACTCCCCCCTTGCCCTTCCCCTTCAAAACTCCCCCCCAACCCCTCCCATTCAAATCTCCCCCCATACCATTCCTCTCCAATTCTCCCTCCTCCCCCCTCCTCCTCAAAGCTGCCTCCTCCCCACTTCGTCTCCCTTCTATCGCATACCTCCACCCCCCCCCCAACCTTCTTCTTTCTTCTGCCCCCCCCCTCAAACAACCCCTCTCTGTGCCTCATCCCTTCACCTTCAAACCTTTCATCCTCCTCATCCTTCCCTTTCTTGGAACTCTTCTGCAATCGCTGACACACTAACAACTGCTCTCCCTACCTCCCCCTCTCATCCTTCATCTTACCCTACTCCTCCCCTCCCCTGTCCTGTACCCGATGCTCCCCCTCTCTCTTCATTAACGGTATGGACCTCAAACATCCGGGGCCTTCGCTCAAACCTGACTGATCTCTCCATACAGGTTGCTTCTGACAATCCAGACTTGATCTGCTTAACAGAGACTTTCCTCCTTCAAGATGTCTCTGATTCCTTAATATCTCTTCCTGGTTACTCCCTCCTCCGGTATGATAGACCTGAGCCTCGGCCTGGTGGTGGGGTGGCTATCTTTATCAAAAACTCTCTTCCTCACTCTCCTTGCACTGCCCTCTCTCCTCCTCACCCCCAGGAGTACCTCTGGCTATGGCTTCCTCTCCGCTCCCACCTGTTGTTCATATGTGTTCTGTACCGTCCCCCAAACAGTGATGACTCCATCGACATTTCACTGTCTGACAACATGGACCAACTTCTATCCACTCATCCCAACTCTCTCTTCCTCATATGTGGTGACTTCAATTGTCATCATGCCACCTGGTTGGGTGTGGGTTCCTCTCTCACCAGTCATGGCACCTCAGCAAAGGACTTCTGTGACTCACTGGGATTGACACAATCTGTCAATTTCCCGACCCGGATCTCAGCCAATGGAGTATCTTCTCTTCTAGACTTGGTTATGACTAACTTCCCTGCTAATGTCTGCTGCTCTTCTTCTGCTCCAATCGGTTCTTCTGATCATGTGCTTGTCAAAGTGGACATCTCTCTGGCCATTCTCAGAGAGCCTCTTCAGCGTCGACGAGTCTGGCATTTCACTCAGGCCGACTGGGATGGTCTTCAAGCAGCCATCAATCGTCTGGATTGGTCTCCCATCTCCACTGCCTCTGACATCAATTCTTCCTGGGAATTCTTCCAAAGCAAACTGATCTCTCTCATGCACAGATTTATCCCATCTCGCCTTCAGTTGTCTTACCCTTCCTCCCGTCCATGGTACACTGAATCTTGTGGTGAGGCAGTTGCCCTGAAACAACTTGCCTTTGCCTCTTGGAAGGCTAATCCAACTGAAGGAAATCTCAGTTCCTTCCACCAAGCTCGGAACAAGTGTGTCTACCCTCAGGAGTGCCAGGAAGCACTATCTCTCCTCACTCAAGAATGAACTCTCAAACCTGTCTCCTTCCTCCAAATCCTGGTGGCGTCTGGTCAAATCCGTTTCTGGTGTTTGTTCCCCCTCCATCCCCTCCCTTACCTCAAATGGCCACACAGTTGACATCGCACGTGACAAAGCCGAATGCCTCAACTCTGTGTTTGCCTCAAAATCCTTAGTCCCAAACCCATCTCTCTCTGTTCCCACCTTTCCCAGTCGAACCAAACTGCTCCTGGACTCTGTGACCTTCTCTCCTGACAAGGTGGAGGAGTTTTTGTCAAACCTCGACTCTGATTCTGCAACTGGACCAGATGGCATCAGCCCACGGGTCCTAAAATCCTGCTCTGCCGCTCTATCTCACCCTCTCTCTGTTCTTTTCACCCTATCCTTTGCTCAAGGTCATCTGCCAGCATCCTGGAAATCAGCAAACATTACCGCTTTACACAAAAAAGGTGCAAAAACAGATCCTTGCAACTACAGACCAATCAGCCTGCTCCCAATTATCAGCAAAGTCATGGAATCCATCATTGCTTCGGATATGAAATCTTTCCTCTTCTCCAATGGCTTGATCTCTGATCATCAATTTGGTTTCAGACCAGGTCACTCTACTCTGGACATGCTGCTTCTGCTGTCTCAACAATGGATGGAGGTCCTCAATGCCAAACAGGAAATCAGAGCTGTCTTCCCTGGACATATCACGTGCCTTCGATACGGTCTGGCACCCAGCTCTGCTCACCAAACTCTCCTCCTATGGTATCCATGGAAATCTCCATGCATGGCTTGCGGACTTCCTCTCTGGTCGTAGTCAACGTGTGGCCCTGAATGGATTTCTCTCATCTCCCCTTCCCGTTCAGGCTGGAGTTCCCCAAGGCAGTGTGCTGGGCCCTGTGCTTTTTCTGGTCTTTATCAATGATCTCTCCGACTCTCTGGAAAATCCTCTGTATCTCTTTGCTGATGACTCCACTCTCTGCCGCTCCATTCCTCTTCCCTCAGATCGGCAGTCTGCAGCCTCCTCACTCTCTGAAGACCTGGACAAAATCACAGACTGGTCAAACATGTGGAACATGTCTTTCAATCCTGACAAATCTCACACTCTTACTATGTCTCTCCGAAAAGATCGACTGGACAACCCTCCCATCTACTTTCTCAACAATCCTCTCCAAGAAGTTCTGTCGCTCAAGCTTTTGGGTCTCACCATCTGCCATGATCTTTCTTGGGAAAACCACATTTCCAAGCTGGCCTCCAAAGCCAGTCGCCGACTGGGCATCCTCCGTCGTGCGAAGTCCTTCCTAGGCACACCTGAGCTCCTCACCACATACAAGGCTTTCATCCGCAGCTCAATGGAATACTGTTCTCCCCTATGGGCTGGTGCTCCTGCCTCACACCTGGCTCGGCTTCACGCTGTTGAATCCAAAGCTTTCAGAATCATTGGAATCTCCCACGATGAAGCTATCTCTGAGGGCCTTTCACTCACTCACCGCAGGCAGGTAGGTGGTCTTTCTGTCTTCTACCGACTCCTCTCCGGCCTTGCTCCCCCAGCTCTCTCTGTGCTCTGTCCCCCAAATATTCCTACAGGTCGCACAAGATCTGCCAGCCACCCTCTGATGGTTAAACTGCCGAAATCTCGGCTCTCTGCTCACCTTCACTCTTTCATTCCTCTTTTCTCCCGCCTCTGGAACAAACTCCCACACTCACTTCAATCACACTCCTCCCTCCAGGTCTTCAAAACAGCTGTTCACCACCATCTCTTATCTTCCCCCATCCAAAACCTTGATCTTTTCTACCCCCACTAATTCACCCCAGATCCACCTTGTTTGAAATTCCAACTTCTTTCCTGGAAGTCTTGGCAGTGTCCATATGTTTTATACCTCTCCCACCCCCCCTCCCTTCCCATGCCTCCCCCCCAAAGCCCTCTCCCTCCCACAGTTCTCTCGATGTCTCCATGTCTCTCGGTCCCTGCTCTCAAATGTTGTGTTTGTGTCCTTCCCCCTCTCTCCCCATCTTGTCTACCGCTCCCGATGTTATTTGTTTTGTGTGTCTGTTTGTCTTTCTGTGTGATTAATGTTCGCTCTTTCACGAGCCTCGATCTTGTATACAAAAAAAAAAAAAAAAAAAAAAATAATTATTAAAAACACAACTTGGCTGCGCAGGTAAGTATTCTATGAACACCATCTAGTTATGCTTGTTATTGCCAATTATTATTAGCTCCCGTTGGACTTACTCCGAAACGGGGGCTTATGGATTGCGTCTCGTTCGTTCGTCCCTCTGTCCACAACCATATCTCGGACATGCAATTACCGATCTTGTTCAAACTTGGCACACAGAAAATAAATGATGAACTACATAAGCACGTCTTTTTTTCGAGATCAGATCCAAGATGGCCGACTGGCGACCATTTTGTTACTTAAATGTGTCCCCAACCATTTCTCGACATGCATGGACCGATTTTGTTCAAACTGCCAACAAAGACAATACATGAGAATATACTGTCGTGTGCCTGCTATCATGTAGCTCACCATACACGGATGACCAAATGAGCTTTAACTCCCAGGCATTCAATTCAATGGCGGACCTTCGTTATATGCACGGGGAGCAAGTGGGGGAGAAGCTGTGATCGCTTACCTGCATGAGTCCACCCGACGTCTTCGGCCCTGCAATAATCAACTCAATCGGCACGGAATTAAAATGTACAAAAATACCGGCATTATTAAAGAAAATACCGGTCACAAAATAATGCATGGTAAAAACTATTATTTCTAAACGGGACATCCCACACTCACAGACTCGAATACGGACAAAGGGAAATATAAAACAACGAAAATAAAGGTGTGCTATTTATTGTGCGGCTTAGCTCCGAGTTGCTCTTGAACCCTGTCAGGAATCGTCAAAGATCATCTGAGGACTCTACGTCCTTGCGCATGAATACGCGCTCTTTGGCGCGCAGTAGGCCTTAGCATGCAGCACGCTCTTCCAGCAGCGCGTATCCTTACAATGCTGTTCACCAACATCAACACTACAGCCAGACAATGCGAGGAAGTTCAGAGACTCGACCATTCGTTGTCAAAAGCCAGGACTCGAGAAACAAAGAAGAAGGGCGATATCGGGACACGACCGTACACCACCAGATCTAGAACCTGAGAGACAAAATGTCCGCCGTTTTAATTGTTTTGTACGCGAGGCTCTGACGTCATCCCACGACGTCTCCGTGTCCACTCCTATCAGCGAGTTCCATCTTACCAGCCCTTGCGTCAATCAAATCCTAGACCAAACACTGCACTTCGGGGCGTGGCTTCACGGACCTTTTGTGCCTGTCTGTTCACCAGGTCGATGTTATCCGCGGTAGTGCTCAATGTCCTGTTTCCAGTTGGTTTTTATTTAGTGTGGTTAATGGCCGATTTCTTACTATATGTGTGTGCTGCTGGTGTCATCGGCAACAGAGGAAAAAATAACAGAGGCCATTACATACAGGGGATTAATTACCCATAATCCATCGCTAATTAACTTACCCCACCCCTCGTGATGGGAACGAAGACACACTCTTCCACGACATACGGTCTACACAAATTTCCGACTTATTACATGGGGTTTCTTCTGCTTCACGACAGTCGGAGCACACTACCTATGCAATTCTACCTGAACTAAGGTAATCACTGCCTACCCCCTACAAACGTAACAATACATATGCAGAAGATTTTGTTTTGTAATCTAACTAAATCTGACCTACTGACTAATTTGTAATCTGACCTACTGACGGCCTTTAACCCCATACAGCAACATTTCCAAAACCACGGGGACAATGACATTTTATGTCTTTTGGTTATTACTAGATAAAGTGCCCATCTATGAAATATGATTAGTATCCTGCAGTCCTTCCTGGCAGTCAAACAAAATTGAAAATCATTCCAAATAGGAAACAGGAAACGTACTCAACGTCACCTTATTACCGTGTAGAAGCGTGCAGTACAAGACTGCTTCCATTGCGCTAAACTCTGGATTTTTAAAACGATCTTCAAATCATCATTTTCTTAAAATTGGAGTATATATTTGATTTGAAGGCTGCATGGGTTATTGTGTTTATGAACTGTCTAGTTACTGCTGCCACCAAACGTGGACGGAGGTTATGTTTTCATTCCTGTCTGTCTGCCTTTGAGCATGATATCTAAAAAAGTTGTGGGCAGATTCGGCCGAAATTTTGTGGATGGGTTGGATGTGTGACAATGACGATTTGTTTAGATTTTGGTGAAGATCTGGATCTGGATCTGGATACTTTAATTTTAGGTAATTCTCACCTTTGTGATATAGGGCCAAAATTGAATAGCACATCTCAAAAAGGTTGTTGGTGGATTTGGACGAAACTTGGTGGACCGGTTGGGTGTGTGATAAAGATGAATCTATTCAAATTTGGTGAAGATGCGGAACCAGATACGAGAATTTTTTCAAGTGATTATTCAGCATTGAGTGATCGTGCCAACAACAATATGTATGTAGCATGATATTTCAAAAAGTTGAGGATGACATGACAAAACTTGGTGGATTGGATAAGTGACAAGAACAAGCCGATTAGATTTTGGTTCAGGGCCGAATCCAGATCCAACTATCAGTGAATATAAAACGGAAACTATTCAGCCTGGTGTAGATACATTATGCTCTCTTGTTGCCTGGTGCAGATACAGTATGCTCTTATTGTCACACTTCCAACCTCTCTCTCTCTCTCTCTCCCGAGTGCCATTCTAGTTACTTTTGTTATGAGAAGCGACTTTGGAAAAACGTCACCATCAGGTGTAACGACACTCAAGCTGTTACATATACATCTTGATATGGCGTTTTTCCAAGGTAGAAAACGGTAATGAATATGGGAATTATTTGCAGTTGAGTCCAAAGCAACATAGACCAAGCAAGTGTTAAAATAAGGTGAAGGCCTCTTACTCGTGATACTATTAAGGGCCCTGAAGCGTGACTTATAATACCCTCTCCTTCCAACATCAGGATCGGGGTTTACAAGGTGCACATTTACATGGATAATTTTCCTCAGCCCCACATTAGGAACCCTCTGAGAGAGTTTGAGATGGGAGGGGGGAAAATAGCTACAACCTTTGTCTTATGACCCTTAGTCCCTCGGCAGGTTTGATTGAGTTGGATAAGTAACGAACGACCCAATGCATCGGCCGCAGACAGGCAGACAGACAGACAGATGAAAAATCACTCAGAGCGACACTTGGCAAAACAGAATAAAGTAGAATGGCACTCAGTAGAGCATCTTTTTAACCTCAAAAATAATTCGTGGTTGAATTCAGTGACCTGATATGCAAATGGTCTTCAAAGTTTAAGTTAATTGATTTAAAATTGACAATTTTAGAAATTTGGCCTATGTTGACTTTTTGGCCTATGTTGACCTCAAAAATAGTTGGTGGTTGGTTTCACCAAGCTGATTTGAAAATCCTTTTCAAATTTCAAGTCAATCGGATGAAAATTGAGGATTTTAGAAATTTGAAAAAGTGGTTGACCTTTGGTCTATGTTGACCTTGTGGTCTATGTTGATCAAAAAAATAGTTGGTGGTTGAATTCAGTTAGCTGATATGAAAATCCTATTCAAATTTCAAGTCAAATGGACGAAAATTGAGGATTTTAGAAATTTGAATAAAGTGGTTGACCCTTGGCCTATGTTGGCCTTGTAACCTATGTTGACCTCAAAAATAGTTGTTTGAATTGAGTTAGCTGATATGTAAATCCCATTACAATTTCAAGTCAATCGGATGAAAATTGAGGATTTTAGAAATTAGAAAAAGTAGTTGTCCTTTGGTATATGTTGACCATTTGGCCTACGCTGATCTCAAAAATAGTTGGTGGTTGAATTAATTTAGCCGATATATAAATCCTATTCAAATTTCAAGTCAATCGGATGAAAATTGAGGGTTTTAGCATTTGAAAAAAGTGGTTGACCTTTGGCCTATGTTGACCTTTAGACCTTTTGACCTCAAAAAAAATAGGATTTTGTCGGACCACAAACTCTACCATTTGGTGAAGTATCGTGAAGATCGGTTTAAAATTGTGACCTGTAGGCAAGTATAAGTGAACTGACAGAAAAACACAAAAACACACACAAACCGGAGTGATCAACATACTTGTAAAAAAAAAGATTTTTTTTTTCCAAGTAACAAACAGATAGCCACAAAATTGCGTATTTTTATGCCTCCACCCCCGAAGGTGGCCGGAGGCATTATGTTTTCGGGTTGTCCGTATGTACGTCCGTCCGTACGGGCTATACCTCGTTTTTCTCAGCAACCACTTGTCCAATTGAGACAAAACTTTCAGGGTACGAATAACACCCATGCAGCATGTTTTTATGACTGATTGTGATGTCATAGGCCATGTGGTATGGCAGCCATCATGGATTAAACGCAAATAATAATAAAATTATTTCTCGGAAACCGCTGAATGGAAAAATTTGAAACTTGGCACATTGTCAAGTACTCCCAATGTGGAACAAAAGCCTGATAATGGCATCATAGGTCAAGTAGTATACCAGCCAAAAATGTTTTAATTGAATTCCTTATCCTAAAAATCTGAAATTGCATGCACATGATCTATGACCAATTGTACTGAAATATTAAAGTTATGACATCATAGATCACATGGTTTGCAGCCATATTGGATTTAACCTAAAACCTTAAAAAATTCTTCACCCAAACCACCAAATCGATTGACTCGAAACTTTGTGTGTAATTGACTAGGGCATGGCAATTAAAAGATGATCACGAAAACATCATTGGTCACATGGTGTGGCAGCCATCTTGGATTGAAGGAAAATATTAAATAATTATATCTCTGAAACCGCTTACCCTATCGATGAAAATTTTTACAAATATCATCTAACACCACTGTTGCATATAGTTTTAAAATGATGTCATATGTCACGTGGTTTAGCAGCCATCTTGGATAGAAAAACGAACCTTATCCGATCAACTTGAAACTTCACAAATGTGATCCCCTACCCAAACATATGCAAAGTGTACATTTTTAAGGTCATATGGCACGTGGTAAGGCAGCCATATTAGCTTGAAAGCCGATATTAAAAAAAAATCCCTTCTCTGAAACCGTGTCACCGATCGATGTGAAACCTGTCATGGCTGGTGAAAATGGGATATTTGAAAACAGCTGATGGGATTTAAATCAAACTTGTTTATTTTTAGGACAGTGAACGAGGGCATCTACCCATTGTGGGACTATGCAGAGGCATATTGGTGACACAGTCGTATTGCTCTAGTTGTATTACGATATTACACTCTCGATATGTGATTGTATGGGGCAGATTGAACAGCTGTTTTAAGTCGACTTTTGAAATTTCTGACCTCTTAGGGGATTAGAGTGGACTTTTGGCTAATTTGGAGTTAAATGAGTGATTGAACATATTGCACTACAAATGCTGTCCTCGCAAATCTATCCCTCGTCCTCAAAACTTCCATCAGTTACGTGTCAGTGTATCCACCGACTCAACTAGCGGCCGCAACCATTCACCTTTTGTGGGGTTGGCTGAGGAAAATTCCTGGTATGATCCTCCTGCTATGAACCAACTGCAGCAGATCCGTGCCATTCGATTGCTGAACCTTCAATTGAAATTTGAAAGGATCAGATGAACAAGAGATGCAGAGCCCTAAGTCCATGTTTTCTGAAAGCCAAAGCTGAAGTCACATTTCTTGACTCGTTATAAGATTTTGGTTTACAATCTGTCCCCAGCTGGGCGACGCTGCACACATTTATATCCAATTCTGGAGGCCGTTGACCACCAGCTGCACTGCTGAGAAAATGTGCTAATAGTCTTAGTTGAGCAAATCGAGACAAATGATCGTTGGTAAACTTCACTTACAATTTAGAACAAACTCAAAATTCCCATTAATTTCTATTTTGTAATGTTCTCTTTGGGGGGGGGGGGGGAGGGGAGTCTGGCAGGTTGGCCTACAGGTACATGTACTCGCCGCTAAGCTATCTAGCCTGGATTCAAAGCTCAGCCCTGGCTATAAACTGTCATCCCAGTGCTTCATAGGCATTTGTGATTCATCAATGTGTGTGCCATCCCTCAGAAATTCTGTGTGTGCCATCGTTCAGATGGACGTTAAACTGGGCGTCCAATCTGCCGGCATTAGTTGGTGGACATTAAAGATTCCACGGTGTCCTTCAATCAGAGTGGTCGAGCTATCGCCAACACCCTGAACAAATTCCAAATTCCTGCCCTGACTTCCTTTGTCAGAGTGGCGACCCGTCCAGGATTTAACCCTAGCCAGAGAAACTGCCATAGGCAGCACCGACACTCTGTATTGAGCATGGTTCATGATCTGATCAGAGTTGGGCTCATGGAATAGCTGATGAGAGACTAGTGATCAACCGACGCATCACCAAGTGAGCAGATGGCAACGGCAACTGGTAGACAAGGAGTGAGGAATCAGGCAAAGAACCAACAAACAGGCAACATACGAAGTGGAGACATATGGACTGCATGACAAGTGAACAGAGGGGACACAGCAATACTTGACAAACGCTAGAAGTGGAAAAGCGAAGGATAACTGGAAAGAATGATCTGCAAGTTTTGGCATTCTCTTGCCATGCCACATTTTCCGTGGCACCACACCAAATACAATCTTTGTTCACTGCTCTTTTGGGTGTTGTTTCTCAATTCAAATGGACACTTATATGGTGCTTTATAGTAATACTATGAGTGTGACTACAAGGGAGTTGATTTTTTTTTTCTTCCACTCGAGGAAAGATCAACAACTTGATTGCATCGACTTTTCTGATACCCTCGTTATATTTGGAAGCGCAGCTCTTATAATATTATTGAGTTTCCCAGTGCTCGTGCATCTTCTGGCATGTTCCGACATGACCTTTCGAGGCCTTTTAAGGCTGCTGTGCATTGCCTAATTTGAAGAGAAAAGATACATTGGGACATGACATTAGCTTGTAGTGCGTGATGTCTTACAAGGAGGTTGGGCTTTACTTTGCAACAAAATCGGGAAAGGCAGACATTGTTTGATTCCTTTGACCAACCGAGAAATACTGAAGCTGTTTGAGTCAAAATTCCCCGAGAGACTCTGCAGCCAATCTGCTGACAGCCCGAGGCAAATTTTCGATTGTGTTTCATGCTTTAGCTACATTCGAGGGTTAATAGAGAATAGAAACCACGTTTTAAAA
This sequence comes from Myxine glutinosa, assembly GCF_964187855.1. Taxonomy (NCBI): domain Eukaryota; kingdom Metazoa; phylum Chordata; class Myxini; order Myxiniformes; family Myxinidae; genus Myxine; species Myxine glutinosa. Next base: position 60,203,728 of record NC_136263.1, on the reverse strand, counting down.
CTAAACACTCAAGAATTCACCTTCAAGGCTGATACCTATTGCCACCTCATGGTGACTCTCATAAACAGATCTACATTCGCTGACCACTCCGCCCCCTGCCGCTTTCCCTGCCCACCACTCACCTGAACATTCTATGGTGTATCTGTCTCCACCTGTTCCCATCGAAGAATTTGTCAATCTGTTGACCTGCCACCCTCATGTTATTTGTCTCTTCCGAGAGTGAGGTTGAAAAAACCCAAAAAACTTTCTATGCCTTTAAAAATCATCTCTCAAACATAAATTCAACATCATGTGATTTGCAATATTGTTTCTTGGCAAGGAATAGGCTGTCGTGACATTATGCTTGTCCGGGTGTCCGTCCGTCTGTCTGTAACATTTTGTTCCACCCATTGGTTGCACAGTTCGCCTGACCTCACCCACAATTTATATTTGGAAAAGAAATCATATGGTCGCCATGTTGGTGCTTCCAGCCATACAAGTGTCAAAGACATCTTCGGTGCTTTCATATTCAAAATCGTCATGCCATCCCTATAAGTTTTCCCTTCATTCTAAAATGACCAAAGCGACAGTTAAAACGATTTTGAGACGATTTTGAGCCGGTTCTTATCGCTCCCATTAAGGTACAGCATAGCTGGATGGGATACCTTAATGGGGGTTCACCACTCATGGTATGAAGTCGCATAATGACTGGTATATAACCAAAAGGTTTTCAGAGGCATAAGTGTATACAGGTCTCACTGCGTTGCCCTGATGAAGCCCCTGATGAAGCCCCAACAAGGTGAGTTTTGTATGCACTTATGACAGTACCTGAACTAAGATCTAAATTTCGCACTGTCGGATGGCTCTTCCGGAGCTTGGCAGGCAAAGCGCAAGTACGTGACGGTGACGTCACAGCGTGCGCTCATTAGGCTGGAGAACTTAGAATTATAATTTGATACACACACAGTATATAAATATATCAGTAGAAGCCGACAAACGAATTTTCAATCCCCATGTTAAAGTTGCATACAGAGAAACGATCACATACAAAGGGAGGGGAGGTTTGGCCTCCCTTTGATTCTTTGATTATTCAAGACGAAATAAAAGACTTCAAAAAGTAAGAAGAAAAAATTATTCAACCCAGATGGGACTTGAACCGACACTCCCTACCTTGGGAGTCTGATGCACTTATCCATTAGGCCATTATGCCAGCACATTACATTTGGGTAATAACATTTTGAAGAGTTATAAAGTGTCTAGATTTTTATATATTTATTTATGTGTATATATATATATTTATCTATATTTAATTTTAAAGCAAAAACTATAGCACTTAGATGTAATTTGTTTCGAAAGCCATTAACTAGACGTATTGGCCGATGTACGAGTATATTCCAAGTTTCAGCTTGTTTCAATGTATAGTCCTTGAGATATGAGCGCCAACACATTTTGGGCGGACAGACGGACGGACAGACACCAACGTGATTCCGAAGGTTTTTAAAATAAAACTCAAGAATGTGGAAACAGACGTTGCTGAAATCTGGAACATATTACCTCGATGTACAAAGCATTTACTTCTGAAATTTTCAGCCGATTTCGTCCATTAGAAGCTGAGAAACGTATTTTCAGTCCCCATGTTTTTTTTGGTTTTTTTTGTGTACAAGATCGAGACTCATGTAAGAGCTAACATTAATCACACAAAAAACGGACACACAAAACATACAATAAAGGGAGCAGGAGACGAGATTGGAAGAGAGAGGGAAGCACACAAGTACAACAGCAGAGAACAGGGACATCGGAAGATCTGTGGGAGGGAGAGGGCCTGAGGGGAGGAGGCATGGGAAGGGGGAGGGGTGGGAGAGGTATAAAACACATGGACCATGTTAAAGCTGCATCCAGAGAAACAATTCCTGATATAAAGGGAGGGGCGCTTTGAGCCTCGCTCTAATTATATAAGATGAAGCTGATTATCTCTGAAACAGCATTTTTGGCCTGATTAATATTATCCTCATTATCCTTGCATTATTTTGTCTTCACATGGGATTGGGCAGTGAATAAGTTGACAGACCGCTGTCTAGTGCGCCATCTTTAGTTAATATGAGTTCACTTTCAAGATTAATTAACAACTTTCTTACAGACAGATCACAATGGGTAAAGTATAAAGCATGCTATCACGTGACAAAGTTCGAGTCTAGGTGGACCCAAGGTTGTGTTGTCTCCCCCATTTTGGTTTCCTTGTATACAGGTGACTGCTGCAGTTCAAGTCCTACATGTAGTATTATCAAATATGCTGATGATACAGTAATTAGTGGGGTCTTACTCAATGATGACCATGAATATGTGAACGAAGTTCAGAAGTTTGTAGACTGGTGTGACGTCGTTATTTAGTTCTTAATGTCAACAAGACAAAGGAACTGATTTTATATTTTCGACGCTTAGCAGGTAACCATGACCCTTTGATCATACATGACGAGAGTATCGAACAAGTCCCTGTCTATAAATATTGTATTGAATTTGATTGAATTGAATGGCCAGTGGAAGGAAAATTTCCATGTTTTTCCGTAGAAACAATATGGAGTGTCCAATATCCAACTTCAAAGCAGGTGGAGGCCATGAGGCCCATCAATGCCTGCACAATGGTTGTCAACCTGTGGTTGTTTGCCCGAGCTCTATACTCTTTAAATGCAAGGAAGCAGCATGTACCAATTTTAAAGTCTTTGTTATGACTCGGCCAGGTTTTGAAGCACTGACCTCCGAGACTCAGAGGGCACACCATAACCATTATGCCTCCGGGTCCGGTAATGTATTTAAATTAGAAACAAAAATAATTTGCAGAACTGAAAAGTAGTTCAGCTGTGGCATATCATATACTCATCTCAAAGGAGTCTCGGTTTCCAATTGGACCAAAAAGCCTATTTGGCACGGTGCTAGCAAAGGGCATTGCACGCCATCCTTCGGACAGGGCGTTAAGCCGGCTGTCCCATCTGCAAATGTGGCTGGCAAACTTTCTCATTATTTTGCCAAGTTTTCTTCTTTTTTTAAAATATACATAACATCAACTTGTATGACAAATTTAGCACCTGCCTTGTATCTATCTATAATTCCAGTAATCTCTGTGTGTCTGTGTGTCTGTGTGTGTGTCTGTGTGTTTGTCTGTGACCGCTGTTTCTCGACAACCACGGGTCCGATATACTTGCAACTTGCCAGGTATATTGCTGGGGACCCGAGGATGTGCCTTTTCAAGGTTTCATATTAATCGGACAAGTAGTTACCGAGCTATGGCGATTTCTTTACCAAACTCCGCAAGCCGTTCGCTTTGGACCAAACCATTTCATGTAAATAGAGGGGGGGGATTGTCACCGTACTCGCAAGCCGTTCGCTTTGGACCAAACCATTTCATGTAAATAGAGGGGGGGGATTGTCACCGTACTCGCAAGCCGTTCGCTTTGGACCAAACCATTTCGCACATGGACCAAACCATTTCATGTAAATAGAGGGGGGGGATATAATTTTAGATATATATATAGTACGGGCATGCCCTAGTAATGATAATGTCACCAGCATTTTATGGGTTGTGAGATTGTCATTCCACCATTACATGTTTTGAGATGTGCTGGGCATGCATGGTATACGACTTTCCTGTAGTAAATTGAGATTTGAGTGACTCAACACCATCCTCATCATGTTGTGTGCCCATCGGACAGACGGATGCAGCTCTCATGTATGATGCGGTCCACGTGGTGTCTGTGGCATCACAGAAGTCAACACAGATGACTGTCAGTTCCCTGCAGTGCCATCGTCACAAACCTTGGCGCTTTGGTGAACGCTACATGGAACTAATTAAGGAGGTACGTCAATTAATTACAAACTACCTGTTGTGCACGACTGCTTTGAGGAGTTATATGTAGTTTATCGGATGTTGATGGAGGACATATAATTATTTTGTACGCTAAAGTATTTTTGAGACTCCACACCACACAGGTGTCCTTTTCCACCCCCTTGTCCCTATTGGTTCACGAGTTATTGGTTCACGAGTTATCAAACAGAGTGACCACTATATTCGTCATGGGTGTGTGTCTGTCTGTCTGTCTGTCTGTGTGTGTGTCTGTCTGTCTGTCCGCAGCATAACTACCCGATGATGTCAACCGATCTTGATGAAACTTGGGTGGGAGGTTGATATCATGACCTAGTTGTGTCCTGCCCAGAGTGGGCGTATTGCGCCCATTGTGGGCGGAGCCACGCCCGAAAAAGATGTCCTTTTAGGGGGTAATCGAGTTCAAGCTACATCTTCTCTGAGGGAGTTGGTGGAATCTGACAGGAGTTTCGGTATTTGGTTAGGCCAATGTCATGTGTTTAGCCCCACGGAGCTTGATTTTTTATTTTCGCCCCAAGGTCAAGGTCACAAGGTCACGAAATTTAGAAAAGTCGATTTTTGATGGTTTTATTACATTGTTCGCTTCCTGATAGGGTGAAATGTCGTACATGATCTTATATTATCATATACATCATGAAATACAAGGTTTCCAACAAATTTCAAAATCTTCGACCTTTGACCTTTGAAGGTCACAAAGGTCAAATTTTCAAAGTTGTCGGAATCAAACCGAATTTTTGGTACTGTTTAGCTAACTAACCTCATAACTGATTATACATTATTTTATATCTCATTTCAAGGTCAGTGACCTTCGTTTTGACATTTCCGGGCCTGGCCTGTCCGGGCCTATTTCGGTTATAGTCCGTCCTTTGTCATTGAATACCGCTCGCTCGTGAACCATCGTCGTCTCCTGACTTGTCTCAATTTTTATTTCCTCAATTTATCCCTCGCCTGCTTCTGTGCACACCTTATAGATAAATTGTCCCCTTAGTATACAATGTGAAATGTATCGAATTATCGATTTGGACGTGTGTTGTACGCTAAGGTAATTAGGTAGATGTAGGATAGGAATGTGGTTAATGAGGGAATCCAGGGTGTCCATAAATTCCTTGTGCAACTTTGGACTTTTGATGAACAGGTGATAGAAACAAACTATAAATGGTGCAAGAAAGCAAAATTAAAATGATGTTTTTACTCCAAACATTTCAAATTTTTAGGCTACTACATAACCGCCATATTTTGTAATACACCATTCAAGCCCATTTTCCAACTTTTTTTTTTTTTTTTTTTTTTTTTTTTTTTTTTTTTTTTTTTTTTTTTTTTTTTTTTTGTATACAAGATCGAGGCTCGTGAAAGAGCGAACATTAATCACACAGAAAGACAAACCGACACATAAAACATATAACATAGGGAGCGGTAGACAAGATGGGGAGAGAGGGGGAAGGACACAAACACAACATTTGAGAGCAGGGACCGAGAGACATGGAGACATCGAGAGATCTGAGAGAGGGCGAGGGCTTTGGGGGGGGGGGGGCATGGCAAGGGGGCGGTGGGAGAGGTATAAAACATATGGACACTGCCAGGACTTCCAGGAAAGAAGTTGGAATTTCAAACAAGGTGGATCTGGGGTGAATTAGCGGGGGTAGAAAAGATCAAGGTTTTGGATGGGGGAAGATAAGAGATGGTGGTGAACAGCTGTTTTAAAGACCTGGAGGGAGGAGTGGGATTGAAGGGAGTGAGGTAGTTTGTTCCAGAGGCGGGAGAAAAGAGGAATGAAAGAGTGAAGGTGAGCGGAGAGCCGAGATTTCGGCAGTTTAACCATCAGAGGGTTGCTGGCAGATCTTGTGCGACCTGTAGGAATATTTGGGGGACAGAGCACAGAGAGAGCTGGGGGTGCAAGGCCGGAGAGGAGTCGGTAGAAGACAGAAAGACCACCTACCTGCCTGCGGTGAGTGAGTGAAAGGCCCTCAGAGATAGCTTCATCGCGGGAGATTCCAATAATTCTGAAAGCTTTGGTTTCAACAGCGTGAAGCCGAGCTAGGTGTGAGGCAGGAGCACCGGCCCATAGGGGAGAACAGTATTCCATTGAGCTGCGGATGAAAGCCTTGTATGTGGTGAGGAGCTCAGGTGTGCCGAGGAAGGACTTCGCACGACGGAGGATGCCCAGTCGGCGACTGGCTTTGGAGGCCAGCTTGGAAATGTGGTTTTCCCAAGAAAGATCATGGCAGATAGTGAGACCCAAAATCTTGAGCGACAGAACTTCTTGGAGAGGATTGTTGAGAAAGTAGATGGGAGGGTTGTCCAGTCGATCTTTTCGGAGAGACATAGTAAGAGTGTGAGATTTGTCAGGATTGAAAGACATGTTCCACTTGTTTGACCAGTCTGTGATTTTGTCCAGGTCTTCAGAGAGTGAGGAGGCAGCAGACTGCCGATCTGAGGGAAGAGGAATGGAGCGGCAGAGAGTGGAGTCATCAGCAAAGAGATAGAGAGGATTTTCGAGAGAGTCAGAGAGATCATTGATGAAGACCAGAAAAAGCACGGGGCCCAGAACACTGCCTTGGGGAACTCCAGCCTGAACAGGAAGAGGAGATGAGAGAAACCCATTCAGGGCCACACGTTGACGACGACTAGAGAGGAAGTCCACCAGCCATGCGTGGAGATTTCCATGGATACCAAAGGAGGAGAGTTTGGTGAGCAGAGCGGGGTGCCAGACCGTGTCGAAGGCACGTGATATGTCGAGGGAGACAGCTCTAATTTCCTGTTTGGCATTGAGGACCTCCATCCATTGTTGAGACAGCAGAAGCAGCATGTCCAGAGTAGAGTGACCTGGTCTGAAACCAAATTGATGATCAGAGATCAAGCCATTGGAGAAGAGGAAAGATTTCATATCAGAAGCAATGATGGATTCCATGACTTTGCTGATAATTGGGAGAAGGCTGATTGGTCTGTAGTTGCTAGGATCTGTTTTTGCACCTTTTTTGTGCAAAGCGGTGATGTTGGCTGATTTCCAAGCAGATGGCAGTTGACCTTGAGCAAAAGAGAGGGTGAAGAGAACAGAGAGAGGGTGAGATAGAGCAGCAGAGCAGGATTTTAGGACCCGTGGGCTGATGCCGTCGGGTCCAGTTGCAGAATCAGAGTCGAGGGTTGACAGAAACTTTTCCACCTTGTCAGGAGGAAAGGACACGGAGTCCAGGAGCAGCAGGGTACGACTGGGTATGGTGGGTACAGAGAGGGATGGGTTTGGGACACAAGATTTAGAGGCAAACACAGAGTTGAGGCATTCAGCTTTTTCACGTGCGGAGTCAGCTGTGTAGCCGTTTGAGGTAAGGGAGGGGATGGAGGGGGAACAAACACCAGAAACGGATTTGACCAGACGCCACCAGGATTTGGAAGAGGGAGACAGATAAGAGAGTTCGGTCTTGAGAACGGAGAGATATTGTTTCCTGGCTCTCCTGAGGGTGGACACACACTTGTTTCGGGCTTTGTGAAAGGAAATGAGATTTCCTTCCGTTGGATTTGCTTTCCAGGAGACGAAGGCAAGTTGTTTCTGGGCAACAGCCTCACCACAAGATTCCGTGTACCATGGACGGGAGGAAGGGTATGACAACTGAAGACGAGATGGGATAAATCTGTGCATGAGAGAGAGCAATTTACTTTGGAAGAATTCCCAGGATGAGTTGATGTCAGAGGTGGTAGAGATGGGAGACCAGTCCAGATGATTGATGGCTGCTTGAAGACCGTGCCAGTTGGCCTGAGTGAAATGCCAGACTCGTCGACGCTGAGCAGGCTCCCTGAGGATGGTCAGAGAGATGTCCACTTTAACAAGGACATGATCAGATGATCCGATCGGAGCAGAAGAAGAGCAGCAGACATTTTCAGGGAAGTTAGTCATAACCAAGTCCAGAAGAGAAGATGTTCCGTTGACTGAGATCCGGGTCGGGAAATTGACAGATTGTGTCAGTCCCAGTGAGTCGCAGAAGTCCTTTGCTGAGGAGCCATGGCTGGTGAGAGAGGTACCCACACCCAGCCAACTGGCATGATGACAGTTGAAATCACCACATATGAGGAAGAGAGAGTTGGGATGAGTAGATAGAAGTTGGTCCATATCATCAGACAGCGAGATGTAGATGGAGTCATCACTGTTTGGTGGACGGTACAACACACATATGAACAAGAGGTGGGAGCGAAGGGGAAGCCGTAGCCAGAGGTATTCCTGGGGGTGAGGTGGAGAGAGTGCAGTGCAGGGCGAGTGAGGAAGAGAGTTTTTGATAAAGATAGCAACCCCGCCTCCAGGACGAGGCTCAGGTCTATCATACCGGAGGAGGGAGTAGCCCGGGAGAGATACTATGGAATCAGAGACATCATAAAGGAGGAAAGTTTCTGTTAAGCAGATCACGTCTGGTTTGACAGAAGCAACCTGTATGGAGAGATCAGTTAAGTTTGAACGAAGGCCCCGGATGTTTGAGGTCCATACCGTTAATGAAGAGGAAGGGGGAGCATCAGATACAGAACAGGGGGGAGGAGGGGTAGGGTAAGATGTGGAAGAGGTGGAAGAGGTAGGGAGAGCTGTTGAAGGTGTGTCAGAGATTTCAGAATAGCTCGGAGAAAGGGAAGGATGGGGCGGACAAAAGGTTTGATGGTGATTGGGTGAGCCACAATGAGGTGTTATTTGAGGAGGGGGAAGAGCGAGGCAGAAGGTTGGGGGAGATGGAGGTGAGAGTTTGAAGGGGGAAGAAGCGGGGAGGACGCTTTGAGGAGGGGGAGTGAGAGGGGGGAAATTGAGAAGCAATGAGGGTGGGGAGATTTGAAGGGGAGGGGTGAGGGGGGAGTTTGGGAGGGAAGGGACAAGGCGAGGGATTTGAAAGGGATGGGATATGGGGGAGATTTGGAGGGGAGGGGTGAGGCAGGAGTCTAGGAGGGGAGGGGCGAGGGGGCGTCTTGGCGGGGAGGGGTGAGGGGGTAGTTTAGGAGGGAGGGGGCAAGGGGGGAGATTTGAAAGGGATGGGTGATGGGGAAGATTTGGAGGGGAGGGGTGATGGGGAAGATTTGGAGGGGAGGGGTTATGGGGAAGATTTGGAGGGGAGGGGTGACATTGGATTTTTGAAAGTGTACGATTTATGGGAAACGAACATTTATTGCAAAATGAGTTTCTTGTGACCTTCGAGTTAAAAATACGTTTAAGGACGCTGGATGGAGGATGGAGTGCAGGAGAGTTTAGGGAATGTAGAAAAAAGGCACTATAGGAGATGGATTTTTTTTTTGGGATGAATTGATTTGGTGAGCAAGTCGAAAGCAGCCTTTTAAAGAAGAAGAAGAAAAAGGTGTTATAAAATATGACGGAATACATAACTTGAGGGGAAAGTGTAAACATTGAAGGTTAATGAGTGAAAACTATCTGGGGAAATGGGGGAGAAACACGTGGTCGAAGAACGAACGAACGAATAAGAATGAATAAACGAATGAGAACAGAGAAAGAAATGTTTTTTTTTTTTTGTTTTTTTTTTTTGAGTTGAGATTTACACAAGGAAGTAGGCTATGGGTGAAAAGACTGGGAATACAGAGAACGAAAGTTATTGGATCACAAACGACGGACCACTGAGAGAAAAACAAAGCCTCAAGGTTGTACAGTGCACACTGTACAAGGCCTCAAGACACGACACGGCAAACAGACGATCAATTTATGAAAGATAAACACCGAGAAACAACCTAAGTTGCACACAATAACTTCACACACCGAAAGATAAATACAGTTTCGACAAAATACAATTGTGAACAGACTTAACTTCGAAAAACGTGGAGACCGTGTGGAGCTTCGAAAATCCCTGCCGCCGTCTCCAAGATCTCGCGAGATCTCCATTGATGAAAACATTCCTCATTTGCTGCTGCTGAGCAATTTCATGAATTACATTTGTGATCACAGCCCTAAGTTCACCCAAAGAAATTAGTTTTCATGAGTAAACATTTTTCCATAGCCACACGGAATGTAGACTAAGTGGTCAGGTGAACGAGGTGGCCAAGCAATTGGTCCTTGTCTGGGAAGACATCATTCAAGAACGGTCGCACATTCGTAGCGTAGTGACTGGGAGCCTTGTCTTAGTGGTATAAGGTGATATATGAAAGATATAAAAATCATAGTTTTGGTACCAAATGCGGTAATTGTCCCACTGATGTAGAAGTTGCCTCGTCAGAAAATGTCAGCTCATCAAGAAACTCAGGAGGATCGTGGATTTAATAGCAGCAACAACTAGAACGGCACACGGTAGAGCGCATACATACCTCGGCCAGGCTGAACAGTTTACAGTTTATGGTTTGTATCCCACTGATCGGCCGGATCTGGATTCAGACCTGAACCAAAATCGAATCGGCTTGTTCTCGTCACCGAAACAACTCATGATGCTCATCCACCAAGTTTCGCCTGAATCCGTCCACATCTTTTTATCCTGCTCACAGACAAACAAACAGGGGTGAATACATAACCTCCATGCATTTTCGGTGATGGAGGTAATTATGCTTTCATGCACCATTTACAGTTTGTGTCTCTCATGTGCACATCAAAAGTTACAAAAGTTCAAAGTTGCACAAGCACACCCTGGATATACTGAGTTAAGCTAGTTAAGGAGAGACAGGCTGTTGGTTTTCTTTGTGTCTCATAAACGGAACACGCCCTGAGATGGATACAAATTGTTCCCTCTTGTCAGGAGTCATGGCCTGCTGGTAAATTATCCATGGTTACAAGACCATGTGCCAGCTGTGTAATGGGAGCTGTCAAACTAATCCAAGATGTACTCAAAACCACAAAACTTTGAAAAGGACTGGCAGGGGGTAGAGGTGGAGTGGCTGGTCAGCATTTTTTTTAAAGTAGTCCCGGCCTTAAGGCCTAGGGGTCATTATCCAGCGCAAGAAAAGCCGGAGCCTTTTGTTGACCCTTTGATGCATCGAAGTTACTAGCTCATGGACGTTGGCTTGAGAGGGTATACAGGTTGCGGGACAGGTAGGACCAAAATGGCCCTTATCATAATTGTCATTGAGCTGTATAAGTCCATCCATAGATCCATCCATAGGTCCATAGATAAGTCCTTATGACCATCCGGGAATGCACTTCAATGATTGTGAAAGCACGTTAGCTTTCAGGACGCACGACATGCAGGTGGACAGGGACTCGATGGGAACGCGTCTCCCTCGATCGAGTAAAGGTAGATTAAAGATGAACCAAACTTCTTTTTTTTTTAAGTCAGAGTGGCTTCCAGTTAGCAAACTCACTCGAGGTGCAGGCCTTATGTTTGAGCCATATTGTGGGAGAGCGAGGTACCGTTTAATGTGCCACCACGGGCACCGTAAATTGATGGGGGAAAAATCCCGTTAAAACGGCATCGACACTGAGAGAGCATCTGCTTTGCATTGGGATCGTGCACGTGAAGTGATTTGTCAATTTGGCCATTGTCACAAACTATACGAGTGAGAGTTCTGCAACGGTACCGAGCCTTTGATGATCCTATCAGTTTCTCTTATTAACTTGGCGCCTGGCTGTGAGGAATAAGGCCTATTAGGAAGGCATCGAGCCATAGGAATTGCAAACAAACACTTGATGGAATGCTGGGCTTCGATGTGCATGTGAAGGCCTGCTGGAGATGGAGGGAGAGGTACATGGGTTAGAATAAAGGCAATTGGTACTGAGCCCCGTTGTAGCGTCTCATACATCCATGGCACATTGATCAATGGAGATCAATGGACATAATGTCGTTTCACTGTATTTTCATGTTTATACAGTTGGTGATGTGTAACACAAATGGAGAGGCCGAACGACCTTGAGAATTAATTTTCCCAAAGTTGATTTATTCAAGGGGATACATTGAGTGCTGCTCGTCAGTGTCATTAAAATTAAATGTCATATGTCATGTTCAGAAAGTGTATGGAATCTGTCAGGTCCGGATTTGTACTTGGTAGTTTGTTGTTGTTGTGTAGCCCCAGACAATTATCTCGAACAAGCGGCATGGAGACAGCCAACCTATCTCACAGGAGCGACCCTCCCTCCCCCACATCCAGGATGGTGTACCCACACCTCCACAAAGTCAGTGCCGAGAGAGAGAGAGAGAGAGAGAGGTAGAGAGAGGTAGAGAGGTAGTGAGAGGTAGCGCGGTAGAAAGAGAGGTAGAGAGAGGTAGAGAGAGAGAGAGGTAGAGAGGTAGAGAGGTAGAGAGGAACAGAGGAACAGAGGAACAGAGGAACAGAGGTACAGAGAGAGATAGAGAGAGAGAGAGAGAGAGAGAGAGAGAGAGAGAGAGAGAGAGAGAGAGAGAGAGAGAGAGAGAGAGAGAAAGAGAAAGAGAAAGAGAAAGAGAAAGAAAAAGAAAAAGAAAAAGAAAAGAAAAGGACATAGGCCAGTAAGGCATACACCCGTTCCATGGGGACTAATCGGCACCCTGACCATTCTGCCCTGACGAATCTGGGCAACAAAGAAGAATGGGGAAGATTTCGCCCCCTGACTTGCCTGACCACCACGAATCGGTGTCTCTGATAGTTGTGGTCTGAGTATGGAACACCTCTCAGGAAAGATTTGAAGGAACTTGACGGTTTCCATCACCGATACATTCACACCATTGTCGGCATCTCAAATATGAATGTCAGGATGGCCGAGAGGTACAAACACTCTAGATTAAGCTGTCTAGATTGCCTTTGATTCCTGACCCAGCTATAAACTGTCATCCTGCTGTTTCACAGGCCGGGTGATTCATCAACGTGTGTGCCGTCCCTCTGATAGACATTAAATGGGCATCCCGTCTCCTAGCATTATTTGGTGGACGCTAACGATCCCACATTGTTCTTCGCAAAGCGTAGGTGAGTTATCGTCATGACCCTGAACGAATTCCAAATTCCTGCCCTAATCTATAGGAGGAATTGCATCAGTGGCACAGTCTCACCCTCAGACAATGATGCTATTCACAGCCACATGCTGCATACCAAAGAAGAAGAAGAAGAAGAAGAAGAAGAAGGCATCTCAAATCAACACATCTCAGAGTGACACAGCAGTGGGGGACAATGAAACAGTGACAGAGGAAGTCTCAAAGCATCGTCCCGAGTGGCTTGGTCATCTGGCCAGAATGCCTGTTGAGCGAACACCCAAGATCAGCCTGTTTATCTGCCTACCCGAAACTCGCCCAAAGGGAAGTCCACACAAACGATGGAAGGATGTGATGCATACGGACCTGAAGGAAATGAAGATATCAGAATATGCATGATGTGAAGAGGCAACAACATCAATACAAGAGCAAGATACTCACAGACATTCACCATTAAAGAGCAACAGAGCAAACAGCACATCAAACGCAATATCCAGAGTGCCAGCGTACCTTTCACAGAGAAGGTGACATGAAGAGACACACATGTTTGGCGAAAAGGCCAAACTTATAAAGGAACCCAGTTTCAGAACAGCGCAGAGATTCACAATGGCCAACCTGCAAGAGGTGGTTCTGTAGCCATGGAGGTTTCACGGTCCACACATGTAGACCAGAAGACTCCGAGCTGAGATCACCCATTGAACTCTTTGTCTTTGCTCCCTAGTTAGAGGTTGCCTGACTTGAATCCGGTAGCGAAATTAGACTTGACAACAGTCAAGCTCACAGCTTAGGCTCAAAATTCTATGCAACGTAATTTCAATGAAGTGTGAGTTTATTGCCACAAATCAGTGGGCCATTTCTAAAAAGCTCAATGCAGTTGTTGGGAGCTTACCATGAAAGAAAAATAAATATTCTGGTGGATTCAGGTCGGTCGATATTTGGAGAAATGTAACATCAAAGGCCAAGACCGAAAAACCATTGAATGAATCTGGCCAATACATGGTGGACGTATTAGGTACGTATTAGGTATGTATGTATATATATATATATATATATATATATATATATATATTGTAGCGCGAATCCCTCCGGTTAATACCAGGGACCGCGGAAGACCAGAACGGCTTTAATGGAGGCGACGACCAAACACGGATTTGTCTATGAAACGCAGCGAGGAAGAAGGGAAATGGAAGCTGCGGTAAAAGCGCTTACCTGGAGCGCGAACGAACTCAAACGGCAGCTTCAATCCTGCAGGGAAATTAATGAACTCGAACGACAAAGTAAAATGTACAAAAATAAAGATTTATTCACGGCACCCGATAACAATGAAACACGACGTTAATCAAAGAATGTAAATCCTACGTTGGGATCCCACACACCAGACTCAACAACAGAAACGAGACACAGGAATGGATTTACAAAAGAAAAACGTCCGTTATGTAATTGTGAATGTACCGTGGGTGCGGCCTTATCTGTCCCTCGTCTTGTCTTTGGCTCCATCGGCGTCCCACGCGGCCCTCTCCAACTGCCTCCGAGCACCACCAGGCCTCGCTCCAAGCACCACAAGGCCTCGCTCCAAGCACCACGCATCCAACGCAGGCTAGCGGCTCCACACGAGGTCGATCTCCACACACGATCGGTCTGCCAAGTCCCAGTCAGCTCTCCAAAGGGTTGGACGTGCCAAAGAGACAAAGGAACGTGCAAGAAGCAAGCGAACTCCACTCAACTCCAGAGAACCCCAGAAGCAAGCCAGCGAACTCGGGCTAGGAATGCGCAAGACGAAGAGAGCGTGCTGCGCAAGACGAAGCGCCAGATGTCCAAGAGCGCAATTGTCGTTCAGCGCGCACTGATATAACCTGCGGCGGTGACGTCAGCCTTGGCGCGCCACCCAATCAGTGCCCTCCACAGGCCTGGAGCGTGGTCATAGCGCATGCTACTCGAGGCCGAGCAGAGGTGTAGCTGGCTGCGGTCCATGCGGCGGTGCTCTGAACTGGCTTCCTGTCCGTTTTCTTCCAAAGTCTTGTCAGGGAAGGGAATTTAATTAATGCGTGCACCAAAGGGCCTAACTAAGTGTCTACAGGTGTGCATTGCCATAAGGGACAAAGGTTTGATGACCAGGTTGGACACACAGGGGCGTTATTCTTAATCCCTATACTATCTAAAACTCGAACATCCTGGTATGTTCACAAGTATACTCTTACCCGACAAATCGCCAAAACACACAGAACTTATTACAGGTAGATTCCCTATCACGACAGTCGAATACCTACCTACACAGATCTATCTGGCTCTAGATATTGCTTTACCCCCAGACATAACAATATATATATTTTTATATATATATATATATATATATATATATATTTATATATATATATATATATATATATATTATACATATATATATTTTTATATATATATATATATATATATATATATATATATATATATATATATATATATATACATATATTTATTTATATACATATATTTATTTATATATATATATATATATATATATATATATATATATATATATATATATATATATATATATATATATATTGTTGCGGATATGGGATTTGGCCTCCATCCATATCCGCTTGTAAATATTCCCCTATTTCCCCAATACTCCCCAACTATCCCCAATCCCCCATTCCCTAGTCCCATTGTCTGTAAACAACACTCTGTAGAACCGACCTTCCCCTTTTTCCCCCATTAACTGTCGTGCCCAGGTTCACCGCATCTCACGTAGACAACTATAGGACCTCTTGCTAGTTATTCTTAGTCTATGTCAGTTAAGGACTCGTTTCCATTAATTCTGACTCTTCGTTGCACCAGAATGTGATTGTATGGCACCAGTAGTGAGTTTAGGACCTCCCCATACCTCCTCCCATCTTCCTCATGAAAACTACAACAACAACAACAACAACTACAACAACAGCGCGCGGGGAGTGTGCGTCCTCACTCCGGCTTGGTTAGCCGCCATTGCCCATGTGCTCCGACGGGGTTACCACGAAGGGGCTGACTGTCAGCTCCTCGTCAAGGGCGGAGCCCGGTAACCCCCCCGCACCCAAGAAGAAGCGGCGGGCCGATTCCATCTGGGGCGGAGCTAACGAGCCGAGGGCGTGTCACTCCCCGCTGGATATACGCAGCCACTTACCGGATGTGATGAGAGACGCGCCCCCAGCTTGAGCCTTGAAGAGAACCAGCCGCCACCTCCAGCGCGACGATACCTCCCCGCATATCTGGACCGGACCGTGTGGATCCTGTCCCTGAGCCAAGGTGCACCTTGTGCTGTCCATCGACTACCTGCCCTTCCTTGCCATCAATCCCTGTGTGAGTCAGTCTTGTCCCGTTTATCTGTGGTCTGTCGGGAATAAGATAAGTGTGTCTAAGTGCCTACCTTCCTATGCTGTACCTCTTGTCCTTGTAATCTAAACGTTCCGCATACAAATATTATAACCTCCTCCGGAGGTCTTGAGAACTGTACCCCTGGTGTCGTGTCATCTAACCTAGCCGTTGTGTCCTTTCCTTAATTGATTTAGCATAGCGCGATTTGGCCAACGTTCGAGTGGAATCGGGTAAACTGTGCAGACGCGGTCATACCAAACCGCTCGGTAAACTAACATCCAAAACCGCGTCTGTAACATTTGGTGTCGAGGAGTTGGATTCGGACCTGGGACTAAATTTGTTAGGCCCAAATTTTGGAACACCAATTGTACCATTAGGGTAACATTTGGTGTCGGGAAGTGGGATTCGATCCGGAGCGCGTTTCACGCGCTCGAAATTATAACGGCGAAATTTGATTTTGTTTTACGAAAATAAAAACCCGAATTTTGAAAGTCGCGCTATGGCAGACCAAGACGGCTGGGTTCCGGTAGAAGAGAGTGAGGCAGGGTCGATCCAGGACCAAATTGAGGGACAAGAGGAGAGCGAAGCAGTGAGGGTAGCAGATTCGCAAAATAGCGTCGTCACGCACGAGGTTGCGGGCGTGCAAAATGGCGCCTCGCACATAGCTACGGCAGCCGCACCCGCTGCACAAGTGGGAGGGATGGCCCAAATGCAGGCCCTCATGGAGCAATTTATGGCGCAAATGCAGGCGTCCCTCAAACTGCAGAGTGAGCAATTAGGGGTAATGGGGAACCGGATGGATGCTCAGGGTGAGCGATTGGAGGGCCAAATGGGGGTAATGGGGAACCGGATGGATGCTCAGGGTGAGCGATTGGAGGGCCAAATGGGGGTAATGGGAAACCAAATGGGGGTCATGGGGGGCGAAATGGGGTCCAATAGCGAGAAATTGAGGGAGGACATGGGGGCCCAGATCGGGGGGTTAGGGGGTAGAATAGAGGGATTAGACAATAGATTAGGGGAAATACAGGAGGGGTTAATGGGGGTAGAAAACAGAATGGCCGCTCAAGAGAATCAAATGGAAGGGATGCAAAAGGGGTTAGAGGGGTTAGAAAACAGGATGGAAGGCAAATTGAGGGACATGAGGGACCAAGCGGAAAGGGAAGTTAAACAAATGGGGCAGCAGATAGAGGGGGTCAGAATGGGGGTAGAAACTAAACTGGATGCTCACAGGGAGGAAATGGAGCAGATGAGGGTGGCATCTGGGCAGGAGATGCAAGTGATGGGAGAGGAGATCAGAAGAGGTGTGAGTGAGGAGGTCGGAGGAGTGCGCGAGGAGGTGAGGCACTGTAAGGAGCGCATGGAGAAGGAGGTGAGAAAGGGGACTGTAAAATTGCAAGGGGGCATAGAGGACCTGACGCAGGAGGTGGAACAGCTGACGGAGGGACAAAAAGGACTAACGGAGCAGGTTCAAAGGAACACTGCGGTAATAGGAGGGTTAAAAGCGACACAAAATGACCTAAAAAATGACTTGGTAGCGACGAAGAGGGAATGTCAGATGGTACGTGAGGGACTGACAACGAGGTTGGACGAGGTGATAGAGGTAATGGAGACGAAGGACCGGCAGGTGAGGACGCACATGGAAACGGTCAAGGTAGCCTTAGAGGACGAACTTGAGGAGACGTACCGGGGAATAAAAGAGGTGAAGCAGAAATTAGAAGAAGTGGAAGAAGGGGTGAGCGAAATTAAGAAGCGACGGAGAGGGGATAAGAAAGAGATAAAAGAGGAGATAAAAGAATTGGTCCAAAGTCTGTGTTTGGATCGTGATGATGTGCTCATTAACCGGATGAGGGATTCGCAGGTGATGGAGGAGAAGCGAAGAGGAAGAGGACCCGGTGTAAGTGGTGACCAATATGGTTGTGCGTATGATGCGCCAGGTGATTTAAGAAGCTTGGGGGTCGAGATGGACCCGGGTGTTCGTGAGAGGCCGTTGGTGAAGTGTGCGACAGGTCTGGTGTGCGAAAAAGGAGGTGTGCGAGAAAGTCCGACTCTGGGGTGTGTGAGGAAAAAGTGCGTGCCAAGGAGTGAGGGTGCTGGCGAGAGCGAGTCGGTCGTAGCGCGTGTGCGAGGGAGCACATGGAAGCGCGGTGTGGTAAGTGTTACAGAGGGTGTAACGGGAGAGTGTGCGCGAGAAAGGTGTGTAACGGACAGGTGCATGGGGAAAGAGTGTGCTGTCAAGAGTGAAGGAGAATGCACGCCTGTGGTGAGTGTTACAGAGGGTGTAACGGGAGAGTGTGCGCGAGAAAGGTGTGTAACGGACAGGTGCATGGGGAAAGAGTGCGCTGTCGGAAGTAAGGGTGAGTGCGCTGTCAAGAGTGGAGGTGAGAGTAGTACGAGTGACACGGAGCGTGAGTTGGTGGTGACAGGTGAGAAAGGATGCACACCTGGAATGGTAGAGCGTGAGTGGGAATGCACGCTGGAATTGGTAGTGAGGCACGTGGTTGGGTGTGCGAGTGAGAGCACACCTGTGATTGTCACAGAGGAGGTGACAGAGGAGGGGGCGCAAAGAGGTGTGTTGGTGAGGTGTGCGACCAACGAATGTGTGCCAAAGTGTTCGGTGGTCAGGTGTGTGACCAAGGCTGTGAGTGGAATGAGGGTACCTGGGTGTGTAAGGAAAGGTACGAGGAGCATGGGAACGGCTGGATGTGTGAGCAAGGAACGGGCTGCGGGGTGTAAGCATGCAGGTGAGGCATCGAAGGTAACCGGTTTAGAGGTTAGAGCGACTTTTAGCCGAATCGGGCCCTCGGTGCGTGCTGGGCCTCGCTTTGAACGGCCGCGTCCGTGCTCCACTAGGCGGAGCGGGCGGCTGGATAGGAAGGGTCGTCATGGCGACCACTTTTTGTTGAGGCATTCCGGCAGGTCGAGATCGAGCCATGGGATGGCTCCGTGCCGAGAAGGTGCGTGGGATCTCGGCCCGGGTAAACCCCCGTCCCTGCACCGAATGCGGGACGTATCCAGCCGCTGGCACCAAACAACCCGCATTCATTGCTCGGCTTTACGAAGCCGGGCTTTGGACAGGAATTGGCGCACCGAGAGGCATTAGTGAGTAGACTGTGTGATGAGGTTAGTGTTTTGGCCCCAAAATTAGAGAAAAACAAAATTTGATGATTGGCAAAGGAGTGGCAGTAGTGATTGGCAGATGATGAGTAGTGATTGGCAAATATTTGATTTGTTGGAATTTGATGTGCAAAATTGGTAGTGAGCGATGGGCCCGGTGGGTAAGGGTGGCATCCCTGCCACCATTCCCATAATGGGGCAAATGCGCACTAGCTTATGGGGTGTATGGCAGTGAAAACTAGCCCGGGTGGGTTAGGATATTGATAGGGATCTAGCGAAGATGACATTAGGTAACGTTAAGATTAGTTAGTGACTGATACCTGTAGTGGGGATGCAGGTAGTTTAGTGTGGATGATAATGACGAGGGAGCGCAATAGTTTAAAGGGGCGACTGGGAAGCGCAAGTTTCAGAGGGGAGTAGTTAGATGAGATGATGCCGTGTGGTTGAGAATTGAACAGGTGTGTGGAGCAGTGTGGAGCAGTGTATGAGTAGTGAGTGTGGTGGATCAGCGCGAAGGCGCTTGGGGAGAGAAGGGTGCAGGTGGCACCAGGTGTGAGAGCACAGGTGTGCAAGTAAAGGTGGTGTGGAGAGAGTTGGAGTAAGTGGTACGGAGTGGTGTGCATGGTGCGAAGGTGTGGATGGGGGAAGAGTGGACCCCTTTCACGAGTACCCGGGGCGGGTAGTGTAAGTGTTAGGTAGAGGGTATAGGTAAATTGTGGTTGGATATTGGCATTTGTGGTGCGATTGCAGAATGGTATTGCGGATGGGTGCATTAGTGTTGTGGAAATGGCTGGGCGTGTAGCCTGTTAGTGTGTGTAGTTGGTTGGGCACTCCACCACTGTGAGGATGTCGGCCAGGTGAGGCCGCAGGTGGGCTCTGGGAGCCGTTAGTGTCAGTGGGGCCCGAGGATCCGGAGGACGGACCCGGGTAGCCCAGTGCCAGAGAGGGCACCGAGTGGGGAGAGCGCCAGAGGGCCTTCCCCAGGTAGTTAGGTTAGGGTAAGGAGCAGGTAAGCTCGGAGGCAACTGCAGTGGTGGAGGTGTGCAGGTGGGTAGACCCGCTGGGAGAGGTACACGCCACAGCCCAGAAATTGTGCGAGGGCACCTAGAGATGAATCGGGGGAGTGAGACCCCAAATTGAAAAGCACCACAGTTTGGTCAATGGGAATTGGTTTTTAGAACCCATAGTGTAAGTTGGCCAATGGATTGGCAGGGAAAGACCCCGGGTAATGTAAAGTTGTTAAAGTCATTTAGGAAATAGTTAGGATTGATGAACCTGTCGCACCATACGCAGCCACTTACCTGAGGTGATGATGATGACTCCACACCTGTGTTTTCTTTGTTCTGTGTGCAGGAAAGGAGAATTGCTGTGTGGATTGGTGAGACGCATCACGACGTGGATGAGACGTTGGGGTGATTCCATCTCCCCCTCCTTAGGAGGGACTGATGATGAATTGGTGATGGCAAATTATGATGTTGAGTTGGAGATGGCAAATTTTGATGAGAGTTGGAAATGGCAAATTTGATTGGTTAGGAGGGAGAGAAGACGAATTTGGTTTATGGGAGGAACGGGGAAGACAGTAGGGACGGTTGTTGATTTGTAAAGTAGATGTTTATGGGTAGTGTTGTGTTTTGTGGATACAGTAAGGGGTAAGGGAGGGGCAATGTAGGTTACCTGGTGGGGGGGGGGGGGCGTACGGTAGGAACGTACCTGTCTCACCTGGTTCCCATGTGCCCCTAGTGTGCATTACCTAATGTTGCGTGCACTTTTGCGCCCTTACCACCTTACTCACTTGTCTTGTTCTTTTGTCTCCCACCTCCGAGGATCTGGCTTTGGGGCAGAGAGAGAGAGGAGAGAGAGGTGCTGGCTCCGCAGTTGTGGGCCTGCACTTTCGCTGCTTGCTGCCGGGATCGATACACCATATGGACCGCAATGTTTGTGGCCGCCCACCATGGCCCGCAGTTCTTTTGCGGGCAAGCACCACCCGTTGATGGACCTATGGGTCAACGTGGCACCTATGCCATACAGGTGAACCACTAATAGTTGGCCCCCTGACGGCCACAATTTAGAAATGGACGCGGTTGGTGCCTTTCTTTATTTTTGAAGGAAGCCAGAACACCAAGTGGGCTCCAAGGCAAGACCAGCGGCAGAACATCGGCCGGCTGCGACACCACCGGTGATTTATGAACGCTTTATTGGTGCACCGGATGGTGCTGACTGTGTATGGGGTGGTGCTTTTGGTGCTTGGATGGGGTGCTCTGCACATTATTAAAGGCCGTAAGGCCACAGAGCACTCGTGGGTTGGTGTATCGATGCTGGCATGCGTGCTCTCTCTATGCATAACATCTGCATGTGTTCCTCCAAAAACAGGTCCTGGATCGTAGTGTAAATATCAGCGTAGTCTTGTGTAAATAATGCTCCCTACCGGCTGTATGTTTAGTTTGAGAATTCTTTCCGCGATTCGGTTATCCTGTGGGTGTGTTTCTGTGAGGAGAAGGGTGCAACGTCGCAGGGGGACATATTTACTCATTTGTGAACATCTGTACAACTGTCGCACTCAGGGTAGAGTTAATAGTAGAGGGAACTACATCTGAGTGCCACACTAAAGTAGGTAAAAATTTATCGGGTCGGGACGCCCCGAGGGTAGAGAAGGGTGCAATGTTGCGGATATGGGATTTGGCCTCCATCCATATCCGCTTGTAAATATTCCCCTATTTCCCCAACTATCCCCAATCCCCCATTCCCTAGTCCCATTGTCTGTAAACAACACTCTGTAGAACCGACCTTCCCCTTTTTCCCCCATTAACTGTCGTGCCCAGGTTCACCGCATCTCACGTAGACAACTATAGGACCTCTTGCTAGTTATTCTTAGTCTATGTCAGTTAAGGACTCGTTTCCATTAATTCTGACTCTTCGTTGCACCAGAATGTGATTGTATGGCACCAGTAGTGAGTTTAGGACCTCCCCATACCTCCTCCCATCTTCCTCATGAAAACTACAACAACAACAACAACTACAACAACAGCGCGCGGGGAGTGTGCGTCCTCACTCCGGCTTGGTTAGCCGCCATTGCCCATGTGCTCCGACGGGGTTACCACGAAGGGGCTGACTGTCAGCTCCTCGTCAAGGGCGGAGCCCGGTAACCCCCCCGCACCCAATAAGAAGCGGCGGGCCGATTCCATCTGGGGCGGAGCTAACGAGCCGAGGGCGTGTCACTCCCCGCTGGATATACGCAGCCACTTACCGGATGTGATGAGAGACGCGCCCCCAGCTTGAGCCTTGAAGAGAACCAGACGCCACCTCCAGCGCGACGATACCTCCCCGCATATCTGGACCGGACCGTGTGGATCCTGTCCCTGAGCCAAGGTGCACCTTGTGCTGTCCATCGACTACCTGCCCTTCCTTGCCATCAATCCCTGTGTGAGTCAGTCTTGTCCCGTTTATCTGTGGTCTGTCGGGAATAAGATAAGTGTGTCTAAGTGCCTACCTTCCTATGCTGTACCTCTTGTCCTTGTAATCTAAACGTTCCGCATACAAATATTATAACCTCCTCCGGAGGTCTTGAGAACTGTACCCCTGGTGTCGTGTCATCTAACCTAGCCGTTGTGTCCTTTCCTTAATTGATTTAGCATAGCGCGATTTGGCCAACGTTCGAGTGGAATCGGGTAAACTGTGCAGACGCGGTCATACCAAACCGCTCGGTAAACTAACATCCAAAACCGCGTCTGTAACAATATATATATATATATATATATATAATTATATACATATATAATTATATGTATATATATATATATATATATATATATATATATATATACTGTATATATATATATATATATATATATATATATATATATATATATATATATATATATATATATATATATATATATATATATATATATATATATATATATATATATATATATATATATATATATATATGTGTGTGTCACGCTACCAGATTCTTGTACCAGATGCTCAAATTATTGATTTAGAGTTTTACCTGCAGCATTAAAGTACCAACCCTGTACCTCCATAAAATAGCAGGGTTGGTCAAATTGGGTAATTACAAATGCATGAAAACAAAAATTTAAATATTCATGTGTTACCCAAAATGTCAAGGTTCTCAACTTTTCATGCCAGGAAATCTAGAAAATTTCACAAAAAATACCAACCAGTAATTAATTTACAATCAAAATCAATTTCTAGGGTTCTAAAGGTTTTTTTCAAGCATGATGTTGGACAACAAAAGTAAATAAAAGTACCATAAGAGTTATTGGCCGAGTGCCAATTTTTTTGGCACCTTGCCAATATTCTGTATTTTTCACTTTTTCCTAGCAAATAAGTTGTGACCAGCACTGATTTTAATTGGAATTTATGGGAAACAAACACGCTCATGTTTCTTCTACTACTGCTGTATTTATTATGTGCAGCATAACCTGCATTGAATCTTCAAGCATAATCTGCATTGAATCTTCAAGCATAATCTGCATTGCAACTGTGCACAAATACTGTAAATCCTCGCCCCCCCATCTGTACGCTAGCCCAAACTGTCATGCCAAAATATCAAGGCAAAATGACGAGTAGGCCTACATGTATAGAATTTTCACACACATGTTTGGTGAAGCACCATTTACAAGAAGTATGCACACAAGGCTTGACTTATCCATGAAGGACAAGAAATGCATGTGGCATCATACTACTTACACTTGAAAACCCCACGGGATATTAAGTTGGCCGCCAGAAGTGTGATTCAAAGGTCAAGTCATTGTCTTGTGAGCCTAATTCACAAAGTAAATACAAGTACAGCATTGTTCAGTAAACGATATTCTTTGTCCAGTATACGAATAAAATATCATGCACACTGGATGCACAGCACTGAGCAGCATGCACAGGTCTTATCAATTGCACAAACTATAATGACTGTCTCAATCATTTTCAGTCATGAGTCAACAAAATGAATCAGATTGTCATATAAGTAGTGGACAGGTCACAACACCCCTGTTGCTTCTGCGATGGCCGGCCGGCTTACAGTGAGAGCAGGTTGGCCTGGCACGCTTGCCACCAACAGCAGCAGAGTCACCAGATGGCCAATAAAGGTATATTTCCGGCGGTTTATTGCTGATAAACGACAAATCCGGAAGCGAAAACGGTCTGGCACCCCGCTCTGCTCACCAAACCCTCCTTCTTTGGTATCCATGGAAATCTCCACGCATGGCTGGCGGACTTCCTCTATAGTCGTAGTCAACGTGTGGCCCTGAATGGGTTTCTCTCATCTCCTCCCCCTGTTCAGGCTGGAGTTCCCCAAGGCAGTGTTCTGGGCCCTGTGCTTTTTCTGGTCTTCATCAATGATCTCTCTGACTCTTGAAAATCCTCTCTATCTCTTTGCTGATGACTCCACTCTCTGCCGCTCCATACCTCATCCCTCAGATCGGCAGTCTGCAGCCTCCTCACTCTCGGCAGACCTGGACAAAATCACAGACTGGGCAAACAAGTGGAACATGTCTTTCAATCCTGACAAATCTCACACTCTTACGATGTCTCTCCGAAAAGACCGATTGGACAACTCTCCCATCTACTTTATGAATAATCCTCTCCAAGAAGTTCTGTCACTCAAGCTTTTGGGTCTCAATATCTGCCATGATCTTTCCTGGGAAAAGCACATTTCCAAGCTGGCCTCCAAAGCCAGTCGCCGACTGGGCATCCTCCGTCGTGCGAAGTCCTTCCTTGGCACACCTGAGCTCCTCACCACATACAAGGCTTTGGGCTCCCCTCTGGGCTGATGCTCCTGCCTCACACCTAGCTCATCTTCATGCTGTTGAAACCAAAGCGTTCAGAATCATTTGAATCTCCCGCGATGACGCTATCTCTGAGGGCCTTTCACTTACTCACCGCAGGCAGGTTGGTGGTCTTTCCGTCTTCTACCGACTCCTCTCCGGCCTTGCTCCCCCAGCTCTCTCTGGGCTCTGTCCCCCAAATATTCCTACAGGTCGCACAAGATCTGCCTGCAACCCTCTTATGGTTAAACTGCCAAAATCAAGACTCTCTGCTCACCTTCACTCCATCATTCCTCTTTTCTCCCACCTCTGGAACAAACTCCCTCACTCTCTTCAATCCCACTCCTCCGTCCAGGTCTTTAAAACGGCTGTTCACCACCATCTCTTATCTTCCCCAATCCAAAACCTTGATCTTTTCTACCCCCGCTAATTTCACCCCAAATCCACTTTTTTGAGGTGACTTTTGACCTCTTTCCTGGAAGTCCTTGGTGTCCTTGCGTTTTATACCTATCCTGCCTCCCCCCAGGCCCTCTCCCTCCCACACATCTCCCGATGTCCCTGCTCTCAAATGTTGTGTTTGTGTACTTCCTCCCCTTCTCTCCCCATCTTGTCTACCGCTCCCCTTTTTATATACTTTGTTTGCTTGTTTGTTTGATTTGTTTGTTTGAATAAATGTTAGCTCTTTCACGAGCCTCGACTCTGTATACAAAAACAAACAAACAAAAAAAAAACGGTGAAGCACGCCGCGCCGCCTTTCAACGGCGTTTATACGCAGTAGATGTTTAGCGCATCTGGTACAATAATCTGGTAGCGTGACACACACACATATATATATATATATATGTATATATATATATATATATATATATATATATATATATATATATATATACATATATATATATATATATATATATATATATATATATATATATATATATATATATATATATATATATATAACTGTAATAAATAGTAGAAACTCCAAAGTACGAGCAGGGCGTCTCATTTGTATTGAATAAATAATCGTTAGATTAAATAAGACGCGGACGTAGCTTCAGGACGTCGATCTTTAATTTATATATTTATATATATATATATATATATA
>NC_136263.1:60128208-60177485 GCF_964187855.1 Myxine glutinosa | reverse complement strand
TGACACACACATATATATATATATGTATGTATATATATATATATATATATATATATATATATATATATATATATATATATATATATATATATATATATATATATATATATATACATATGCACAGTCATGTGAAAAAGTAAGTACACCCCTTGAAAAGTTTTGACTTTTTCAACATATTTCAACATACAGCTATTTTATCTTCATTTCAACAATATTGATAGATAAATGTGATATAATATAACAAATATCATGAAACATTTACATTTTGTAGTCCATTGTATAATTTAAATAAACATAAATGCAATTTTTGCATGTGGAAAAAGTAAGTACATCCTTGGCTCTAATAGGTGGTATTGCCCCCTTTGGCAGAAACAACCTCAAGTAGGCGTTTCTTATAACTGTCTACTGACATCTGACATCGACTGGGACATTTTTGCCCACTCCTCCATGCAGAATTCTTTCAGCTGTGCGATGTTTGAGGGGTTTCTTGCACTTTAGCTCGTTTCAAATCCCCCCACAACATCTCGATGGGATTTAGATCTGGGTTTTGACTTGGCCATTCCAGAACCCTCCATTTCTTTCTTTTCTGCCATTCCTTCGTGGATTTACTGGGATGTTTAGGGTCATTGTCATGTTGCAAGATGCATCTTCGTTTGAGCTTCAACTTTCCGACAGATGGCCTCACATTATCCTCAAGCACCCTCTGGTACAATGAAGAATTCATAGTGGATTCTATGATGGTGAGCTGCCCAGGCCCTGATGCAACAAAGCTGCCCCAGACCATAATATTTCCACCACCATGCTTTACAGTTGGTATCAGGTTCTTGTGGTCATATGCTGTCTTTGGTTTTCGCCAAACATGTCTTCTGGTACTGTGGCCAAATAGCTCTACCTTTGACTCATCTGTCCAGAGCACATTGTTCCAGAAGTGCTGGTCTTTGCCTCGGTTTGCATTGGCAAACTTTAGTCTTGCCCTGATGTTCTTTCTGGACAGCAAAGGTTTCCTCCTGGCACACCTCCCATGCAGATCAAATTTGTGCAGCCTCTTTCTGTTGGTAGACTCGTACACTTTGACATCAACAGTGGCAAGAGCTACCTGTAGGTCCCGTGATGACATTCTGGGGTTCTTAGAGACTTCTTTCAGCATCTTGCGGTCTGCTCTCGGGCTGAACTTGCTGGGGCGGCCTGGCCTGAACAAGTTTGCAGTTTGGAATCTTCTCCACTTGTATATGATCTTCCGGACAGTCGATTGATTGATTTCAAATTGTTTGGAGATCTTTTTAAATCCCTTCCCAGCCTCGTAGGCATCTATAACCTTCTTTCTGAAGGCCTCAGAGAGCTCTTTTGATCTAGGCATGGTGATGCCGCACACTTCAACAACAAAAGCAAACCAAACGAAATGTCTGAGGTTTAAATAAGACAGGTTCCTCCAAGATCCTCTCTAACGATGTTCTAATCATTTGCACCTGAGCTGGTGCACATGATTCTAATTTTAGGTATTTGAAGTAGTGATAAATGTAGGGGTGTACTTACTTTTTCCACATGCGAAATTTGCATTTATGTTTATTTAAATTATACAATGGACTACAAAATGTAAATGTTTCATGATATTTGTTATATTATATCACCTTTATCTATCAATATTGTTGAAATGAAGATCAAATAGCTGTATGTTGAAATATGTTGAAAAGTCAAAACTTTACATGGGGTGTACTTACTTTTTCACGTGGCTGTATATAAATAAATAAATATATATATATATATATATATATATATATATATATATATATATATATATATATATATATATATATATATATCATACAGCATATATATATATATTGTTGCGGATCCTGGGTTCGTCGACGTACTAAGGGGGTTTAGGCCCTGCTCCCCCTCGAACTCCGGGTCCACTGAGGCTGCTGACCACAACTCCTAAACTCGTGGTCGACGGATTGCTAGGCAATTCCAGCCGCCGAGCCCGCAGCTGTGCGTGGAAGGGTTAACGGTCACAACCCGATTACCTTCGGACACACGCAGCTGTGAGAACGGGGACTGAACTCCACATGAGTCACACTGATTCCTGACGCCCGAGCAGTTGTGCGTCGCGTAACCCGTGCCGTTACAATATCGAACCCGATCGAGCGGTTTTAATTTGGGCGATGCGAGGTCAATAGATGGGAAAGGACAATGACGGCCAGGTTGGAATTACCAAACACCGTATTTATTCACAGTATGTACAGAACACGGACAAAGCGAAGAACCTTAACAGTCTTACCTATGGTCCCAGACAAGGGCCCTCATTCGTTCGGGGAAGGGGGGGGGGGGGGGGGGGGGGAGAGTGTAATGCACAGGGAAACGCAGCTGCTTCGTGCAGCTTGCCCGGATGGGCTCGGTCGTGCGGTTCGTGCGAATTTGCTTGGTGGACGAAAGCCCCAGGAATCGCTCCAACCCCAGGCGCCAACAGCCGGGGATGATCGTGGCAGGGATGACGATCAATGACGTACACGTACCTGGAGCAGTAACCAGAGGAGTGTTCAGTATAGCAGGAGCCCAGCGAGAGAGAGACAGAGTGTGTTCTGGGCCAGGTTTTTATAACCCCCTGAACCCCTTCCCGAATGTACCATGGGTCTCAATTGGCCGCCGGGGGTTACGTGACGTGACAGCCCCTCATTGGCCACCCTCGGCCACTACCTTTAGCTCCCTTTGGTTGCTCACTGCTCCTCCTCCCAGGAATGTCTCATTCCTCCTTCAGGGAAGGTTTTATTCCTCCTTCGGGCCTGCAGGGCCTAGTTCGTCCCATGACGAGGCACATTAGGCCTCAACGAGGCCTACAGTCATCCTGCCTGACTCGACGCATATTTGGTCTTTATGACTAAACACTGGAAAGGGCCTATGCTTTACATTTAATAAGAAATAACTAACTATAGGAGGCTACATGTTGTGGTGTAACTAACTATAGGGGGGTTGCCTTTATTCACAAAACTGCAACAATATAATTTATGTCAGTGGATGATTGTATTTTTACCCATACCAGAGGAGAGGGTTTTGCATTTGTGTCCGTTTGTTTGCCTGTTTGTCTGTCTGTCTGTCTGTCTGTCTGCCTGTCTGTTTGTTTGTCCGCACAGAACGTGAGTATGCTTTTTCTCTGAAATTGTGAGTATGCCAAGAAATTTTCACCATAGGTGCGCCTCCTCCTGCAGAATTTTATAATGATAATTAGGATGTCATAGGTCACGAGGTAGGGCGCCATCTTGGAAAAACCGAAAAACTTTGCACCTCTATATCTCTGAAAACACTCCATTGTCAAGTACTCCCCATGGAGGAACAAGATATATTCATGATGATTTCATCATGAATGTCTTCATTATGACATCATAATTACACAAGTAGAACACTTGATCCAATAAGTTTGAAATTTCTTGAGCATGGACTACACAAAAATCGCATAGGTGAATTAAATTGATGACGTCATCGGTCACATGGTTCGGCAGTCATATTGGATTGAACATAAATCTAGGTCGTCAACAAAGCACACAAACACAGCAGCTAATACCACACGAAATACACCACACAAACAAGTCCTGCCGAGGGTTTGCTATGTCTGATTGCTCTTTCCTGCTTATTACTTGCAAAATCGAAGATTTTTCAAGTATATTGGTTGGTCTTGTGCATTATTCTATCTATCTATGTGTCTGTCTGTTTGTATGTCTGTCAATCGCCTACAGGTCACAATTTGAAATCGATCTATTGATTTTGAGGTCAAAGATCAAAGGTCATCTTGAGGTGAAATTTCTAAAATTGTCATTTTTCATCCGATTGACTTGAAAATTGAACAGCATTTGCATATCGAGTCACTAAATTGGGAAACCAACTATTTTGAGGTCAAAACGTCAAAGGTCAACTCTAGGTCAAACTTCCAAAATCATCAATTTTGATCTGAAAAACCATCAATTTTCATCCGATTGACTTGGAAATTAAGCAGCAATTGCAGAGTGCCTCACTGAATTGGGAAACCAACTATTTTGAGGTTAAAATGTCAAAGGTCAACTCAAGCTCAAACTTCTAAAATCATCCATTTTTATCTGAAAAATCATCATTTTTCATCCTATGAATGAATATGATGAGGTGGAGAATGAAACAGCAATTGCATAGTGCATCACTGAATTGGGAAAGCAATTATTTTTTTTGGTCAACACAAGGTCAAACTTCTAATGTCATCAATTTTCATCTGAAAAATAATAAATTTGGATCCGATTGACCCAAGCTTTAATTGAGATCATCAATTTTAGTTTTAATGAAATGGACAATTTGATGTATCCATGGAAGCTTTTTTTTGGAGATGGGGAGGGTGTGGATTTTACAAGTATGACGTCTTCTTGTTTTAGTTATTGTTCGGGTTAAAATGGAATATCTTAGTTGCAGATGAAAATGTACCTTGTTGCTTATTATGAAATTTCCACATTCCATGCACATATGCTACGACTATTGTTATGACATCCGTCTTTATACGTATGTAGGTCTTTATGCATTTCTGCTATTTATCTATTAAGGGGGAAAAAAATCTTAAGATAAATGCATAACAATAGTATCCAGTGCTGTGGAGGGAGGGGTCATGCTCCAAAGAACCTCTCTCTAGTTTTGTCACCCGTCGCACCACCACATCCTTTTGTCCACAAACTGCTGTAGCCTGCCTGATTACATCACAGTTCACTAAGAATGTTAAGTTGCCTATTATTTTAGACATTGTTAACATCCTCTACACTTCATTGAAATTCTTTATTTTAATGATGAGGTTGTGAAACATTGCAATTGCACCCACAAGTTTATCACCATTCCTGGTATGTGTTGTGTTTGCATGCACCGGCAGGCACAATGGGACGGGATCACAGGCCACATTGCTTTCAACCAAAGCAGTGGCTTGCGCACGGATTTTGCGCTGGATGTCATCAGCCTTAAGGAGGAAGGGCTAGAAAAGGTGCCATGTTTCTCTCTTTGTTTGTGTCTGTCCTTGGCAAAACACTGGTGTTGATAGAAACCTTTACAAATCAATTCCATGGTCATTCCCCTTGGATCTCTCTCTCTCTCTCTCTCTCTCTCTCTCTCTCTCTCACTCTCTCTCACTCTCACTCTCACTCTCACTCTCACTCTCTCTCTCTCTCTCACTTTTTTCATCTTCATCTGCATAGTACTGGGTTATGTATGTTAAACTCGGGCATGCCATCTGCCGGCATTAGTTGTGGGCTGTTAAAGTCCCATGATGTCCTTCGCGAAGAGTAGGCAAGCTATCGCCAGCACCCCAAACAAATCACAAATTCCTGCCCTCACCGAAAGAGGGAATTGCATCAGCGGCACCAACCTGCCTTCAGGCAATTATGCTACTTGCAGCCATATGTTGCATAAGAAATAAGAAAAAGAAGAAGAAGAACTGTGTTGCTAGTGGCTGAAACCCTGTTGATGTTTATTCAGAAAACGTTTTAAAGTTCTAACCCATATATATGTGTGTGTATATATATATATATATATATACTGTATATAGATATGATCAAATATATTATATATATATATATAGTATATATATATATATATATATATATATATATATATATATATATATATATATATATATATATATATATATATATATATATATGTATGTATATGTATGTATATCAAATATATATTGTTATGTATATCAAATATATTGTTACGGTCCGCGGTTAAGGATGTTGGTTTGCCGAGCGGAGGCACCGCGGCCGAACAGTTTTCCCCGACTAAACCCGATTCCCAAACGTTGGCCGTATCGCGCCACAGATATTCAATATGGAAAACTCTAAAGCGACCGAATGTAAAGAGGAAGAAGAAGACGTACAGAAGAGTAACGGGATTTATTATTTACACACACAAGCAAAAGGAGCAGTCACGGTTATGTACAGGGAACATTGAAAATGCAGGTGACACAGTGAAAATTACTAGCTTATCCTATGCAGTCTTAATTTATTCCCAGGGACAAAACAAACAGAACAAACTCACGTACACTAATGGGGAAATTGCAGGCAGGATTGGCTGGAAGGAGGTGTGTGGCTGGAGCTTGATCCCGCACGGGACGTCGAGCTGGACCTCGACGGCCGCTGATGCCACCGATCCTGTCGTGTGTGCGGGATCACGGGTCGGAGCTGCTTGGTGGAGCCGACGCGCTGGTGGGGGGGGGGGGTCTGGCGTGACGGGTTCTCTCCTCTCTCTTTCTTGGTCCAACCACTCTTTCTCTCTCTCTCTTGGTCCAACTCTTCCTCTTGGTTCAATCACTCCTCACCACCGACAACTCAACGCAACCACTGACCACTCAACGCAACCACTGACCACCACTGACGACCAACCCAGCTCTTTCCCAAAACCATACACTCAGCTCTGCTCTTGTCATGGACCTCTTTTCATGGACCTCCTCGCAACTTCTTGCACGCGCGCCTTTATAGCGCCTCCGGCGATTAAGCCGCCGGCTTTTAGGACACGCCCATCGGTGTGCTCACCTCGGCCCTGGTTGGTCGCGCGACCCTTTGGCTCCGCCCTTGATGACGACGGGCGGGCACGCCTTTCTTCCCCAACCCGAGCACATGTTCAATGGCGGCTTTGGGGCGAAAACAACCCACAGCTGTAACAAACTGGCCAACTGCCCAATGCAGTTGGCAATGGAGACTTGGAGGGGATGTAATTGGCAGATTGAGGCTTGGCCATGACGAAAGGGGAAATGGAGGTTTTTGGGAATGGGAATGAAGAATGAAGGGAATCTATCTTTTTCACTTGGTGCAATGGAGTGTCATTTTAATGGAAGACAAGGCCTTACCCTACAACACATAATAAGGATATAAACTACTGAACAGGGATATTATAGTGTCCTTCAATGTATGCTTTATGGAATTAACTACCGGGACGCCCTTTTGACCTTTATACACACTGGAGCAAGGAGGGCTCAGAATAAAGCATATTTCACAACAATTTACTATATAATACAACACAATTAAAAAACACAATCCTCATTTCCGCAACAATATATATATATATATATATATATATATATATATATATATATATATATATATATATATATATATATATACACAGACTTGGCATTTAATATGGAATTTTTTTTTTTTCTTGACGGGTTTACTTTCTTAACTCAGTATATCAATCTGGTGAGTTCCTTTTACACTTTGGTGATTTATTTGTTAAAAGAACCATGTCACTGATTGTCTGTCGCAGCAAGAAGTCAACAACAGGATTATATCACAGGTGGCGTGGCAAAATGTACGGACAGGTGCATTTTATGATTGGTTTCACAGTCGGGTATACAAGGGTTTTTGCGTTCTGTATTAGTGGAAAACAACTGCTGCATGTCTCCAAAAGTTATTGCCGCTTCCTCTGGAGATGGTCCGTCAACTCGACAATGCTGTTTGTCATGGAGTGGTGGCTTTACGAAATTACGGCATGAAACAGCGTTCCATTGCTCGGCAGTATGGCATCACTCAAGGTCAGGTGTCAAAGATCCTGAAACGAAATGCTCAGAGGGGTGTCCCTACTCCAATACCGAGGCCAGGACGTCCCCGCAGAAACACAAGGAGGGATGATCGCCAGCTGCACGGGTTAGTCCGCAATGGCCATACCAAGTCAGCTAATCGGCTTAGGGCTGAGTGGCAGCAACTGACAAATGTGCCTGTATCCAGAAGGCTAGTCAACCAATGACTGATTCAAGCAGGCTATCGTGCCAGGCGTCCCCTGAGAAAGCCACGCCTGACCAGACAACACCGCCAGCGCCGATTGCAGTGGGCCAGAGAGCACCGTCAATGGCAGCCAGGACACTGGAATCACGTCATCTTCAGTGCCGAGTCTAGATTTCTGGTCTATCGTCAAGATGGCCATGTCCGAGTGCACAGACAAGTGCATCAAGCCTACAACAAAGATTGTATAGTGCCAAGAGTCCAAGCTGGAGTGGTGGGGTGACCGTTTGGGCTGCTTTTCATGCATGGGGCAAAACTGACCTGGTTGTTCTGAATGGAAACCTGAACCAGTTCAAGTACAGGGCCATTCTGGAAGAAACATTGCTTCCATTTTCTCGTGCAGCCTTTCGAGGAAACTTTGTCTTCCAAGATAACAATGCACGGCCTCATCGTGCTCGCATGATCCAACACTTTCTTGCTGACCGTGGTGTAGAGCATATGGAGTGGCCTGCCATGACCCGGATATGAATCTGATAGAGAACTTGTGGGCAGAATTAACGCGTCAAATCGACCACTTGGACCAGCAGCCGACCTCTGTGCGTGAATTGCAGCAGGCTATTGTCACTGCATGGCAAGCGATTCCTGTCCAAACCTTGGCAAATCTCGTGAACAGCATGCCTCGACGTGTACGTGCTCTCCTGAATGCTCGTGGGGGTTACACGAAGTACTGAACTGTAATTTTACTGTCCGTAATCCCAGTCGTAATTTAACTTTTGTTTTTGTTAAAAATTTTTTTAGCTAATGTGCAAAATAAAGAGATACTTCTGGAAAACGTACAGAAGTTTAACACAGTACTGTCCATGAATTGGGTTCGATATCAGTTTACATCACTTTCAAGGATCAATTTATTTGTTTCGAAATGTCAAATGTGGTTTTTGTTTCTTTTAAATGTCACATTAACAAAATCTAGAATAATTTCAACATAATTCCAATGAACTTTTGGTTCTAAGACATCTTGAAAAGTAAGTTCACCCCCACAAAATAAATATTCCATATTAAATGCCAAGTCTGTAATTCCAATGAACTTTTGGTTCTAAGACATGTTGAAAAGTAAGTTCACCCCCACCAAAAAAAATTCTATATTTAATGCCAAGTCTGTATATATATATATATATATATACAGGGGGCTGCAAAAGTAGGTATACAGTAATGAAAAACAAAATGAGCGCACAAAACGTATTTTATTGATTATACAAGCATATCAATAATAACATATCAATAATAAACATATCAATAATAAACATATTAATCCCTCAAATGTTCAAACTGTTTGCCCCCGGCATTCACACACTCCACTAGTCGAGTGTGGACACCCATGCACACTCTGGCACAAAGGTCTTTATCAGCATCAATTTCCTGGCAAGCCTCCCGTATGAACTGAATCATGGCATCAACAGAACGTGGCTTGCGTGCGAAAACCCTGTCTTTTACACATCCCCAGAAAAAGAAGTCCATAGGGGTGAGATCCGGCGAACGTGGTGGCCAGTCAACGGCTCCCTGACGTCCAATCCACCTGTTGGGAAATTCTTTGTCAAGTAGCGCACGCACAGTGAGTGCCAAGTGCGATGGCGCCCCATCCTGCTGAAAGTCGAAGTCGTCCTGCTGCTGTTGCTCGCGTACCTGTGGTATGATTGTATCCGTCAGCATGTTCAGGTACCCGTGTTGATCGACAGTCCTGTGCAGAATGATAGGTTCAACGACACCTTTGCAGGACAGGCCAGCCCACACTGTCACCCCAGGTTGATTGAGCTGTTGCTCAATCATGACTTTAGGGTTTTCAGTTGCGTTCTAGTATTAAATGTATTCGTATTAAATGAATTTATTCTAGTATTCTAGTATTCTAGTATTAAATTAAATAATTAATTATTAAATTAATTATAATTAATTATTATTAATTATAATTAATTATATTTAAATAATTAATTATTAAATAATTAAAATGAATTCTAGTATTAAATGAATTCTAGTATTAAATGAATCCTAGCACCACTATTAAAATACTGGTAATACTGGTATAATCCTTACTGTATACCTACTTTTGCATAGGGTCGAATAGTCGAATCCCGGTCGATCGCTGAATTAACGCCAGGGGGGTTGACTCAGCCTGTCATCCTTCCGAGGTCGGCTAATTGAGTACCAGTTCACTGGTAATTCCCTGTTTGTCGTTAAAGGCGGCACAAAGGGTTGGCGTCAGGAAGGGCATCCGGCCATAAAACATTGCTTCAAAAAGGGGACCAAAAAAACAACAACAACCACGGTTCCCGAAAAAGGCCAACCCCCGCTTGCGGGGGAAAATGGCCTCTAAAGGTGGTTATACCTACTTTTGCAGCCCCCTGTATATATATAAATAAAACCAAAAAACACGGTCCGTGAAGCCGTCCGTCCATCTGTCTGTCCAGGAAGCTGTGAAGTTGTGTGATTATATGTCTAGTAATTACGTACTGTTTGACCGCTGGTTGCATCCTGTCTATTAAATATGTACTTCTATTAATTACGTACTGTTGGAATATATGTTTCGACCCTTTTGGCTGCTGGCATCCCTTAGACCTTTGAAGACCCTTTATGTCCCCCAAGACCCTTAAGACCACCAAAAACCGGAAAGACCTTGAAGACGCAAAAGATCCAAAAAACCACAAAAAGACCTTAAAGAACCAGAGGACACAAAATCCTGTAGACCCAAAACACCCCGAAGATCCCAAAGACCCAATACACCCGGCAGACCCAAAATACCCCAAAGACCCAAAATACCCCGAAGACCAAAAAAACCTCGAAGACCCAAAAGACCCAGAAGACCATGAAAACCCAAAATACCTAAAAGACCCTTAAATACCACAAAGAACCAAAATACCACAAAGACCCAAAAGAACCAAACACCACAAAGACCCAAAATACCCAAAGGACCCTGAAAGACCACAAATACCCTTAAAGACCCCAAAGACCCTTAAAGAACCTGAATATCCTTAAAGACCCCGAAGACCAAAAATACGTTGAAGACCCAAAATACCCTGAAGACCCTGAAAGACCCAAAACACCCCAAGAGACCCAAAATACCCTGAAGACTCAAAACATCCAAAAGACCTGTAAGACCCATAAGACCCTTTACACCAGAAGAAACATGGTGGACAGGTTGAATGTGCGACAAGGAGGAATTAATTTGATTTTGGTGATGATCCGGATCCAGATCCGGATAATATCATTTTCAAGTGATTCTTCACCATTGAGAGATGTGGCCAAAAACGATATATAGCATGAAATTTCAAAAAGGTGTGGTCGCATTATAACAAAACTTGGTGGATGAGTTGGTTAGGTGACAAGAACAAGCCGCTTCGGTTTTGGTTCAGGTCCGAATCCAGATCCGGCCTATCTGTGGAATAAAAAACATAAACTGTTCAGTCTGGTTCAGGTATGCTCTCTACCGAGTGTTGTTCTCGTTTCTTTCAGAAATATTTGATGCACAATGATCTAGTTTGAAGTAAGTATCTCGATGTTTGTCGTTCGCTGTCTTTATCCATTTCTCAACCCTTCTCTGTTTATCCCGAGCAGATCAATCTCCATTACATTTATGTTCTGTGGACTTTCGGTCTTCTCTGCCAGCCTGTCCGCATGCAAACATCTCCTCAACACATGACAGAGCCATGTAGAAAGACTGTGGTATCATAATTAATTGTTTTTCAATACAAAGCGTAAACACACCTTGTCTGAGCTGGTTTGGCTGAAATAGACTTTGGACAAATTGCTCTTAAGTATGTCTCACGTCCTGCTGCCAATTTAATATGTGACGTGTTCACCAGCAGAATTGTTTTTCTTCCTCTTTGCATTCTGCATTGCATCGTCATCATCAATATTATCAAGCAAAACGATAGTACCAACTGTCTCCAGTTATAATCACTACCTACAATTATAGCAGGTGCTGCCATTTCCTTTAGATGCATTTATTTACTTTGTATGCAAATATTGTGGAAATTTTGTTGCTCACCTTTGTTGTACACCCCAAGATGGAGGAGAGAATTTATATTTTTCTGTTGAGGGAGCTGGGGTAACATTAGTCCTCTTGAAGGAGCTCAACCATTAAAATCGTTGGTTGAATGTTGCATCCCCACACCTCTCACCCCTCACGGTTCTACCACTCATCCACTCGTGTGATGTCTTACTCTCCTTGTTCCCCTTTGATCCTCCATCACTCTGTGAGCTTCCTTACCTCTGTCATGTAGCTCCCCCATGAGCCTAAATGTCTGAATCCCACAGAAATAAAGACCCTATACCCTAACAACCCTCCCAGACTATACAATTTATAAAATGCCCTTGTCCAGAATATACCCAGGGTTGTTGTTGTTGTTGTTGTTTTCGTATGCAGCCTGTCGCTGCTGGTTGCATCATTTCTCTGGAAGCGCGTTTGTGCCACTCAATTACCAGTGAGCTGGTACTCAATTTGCCAACCTCGGGAAGGATGACAGGCTGAGTCAACCCCCCCTGGCATTAATTCAACAATCGAGCGGGATTCAAACTCAGGATGCTAGGATCCCAAGCCGGCACCCTAACCGTTTAGCCAACACCAGGCTCTGCCCAAGGTATAACGTGGCCTTACCTAGTCTACACATACATATAATGTAGTTATGGATGAGAAGGGTTTTGGCCGTTACACTTGCTCTGGCCCTCTTTCTCCCCACCCCCATGCGTATGTGATAAATAGACGGAGTCATGTAGCAATTGGTGAAACACGTGGTGCG
The DNA here is from genome assembly GCF_964187855.1 of Myxine glutinosa. Classification (NCBI taxonomy): domain Eukaryota; kingdom Metazoa; phylum Chordata; class Myxini; order Myxiniformes; family Myxinidae; genus Myxine; species Myxine glutinosa. The sequence goes on along the minus strand of NC_136263.1, from coordinate 60,164,986 downwards.
TGGAATGTAAAGAAGGAAGCCAAAAAGCATTCATTCCGAGAAACATTCGCCCTGAAAACGAGAAGCGAAAGAGAACAAATAACAATTGTATTTGCATTCATATGCTGCTCTTTCTTCCTTGCATTCGACGTCACAAAGTATTAGGCTTGGGAATTATTCTTTTTTGTAGTTTATGATGCAAACACCCTGCCTGGCTGTGTTATTAATACAATATCTTGCAGAGCACACATACAAATCAATATCACATCATTCGTACACCGTGCGAGCATAATCTTCTTGCACTGTATAGATCTGTACAGGATGTTCTCTCTTACAACCCTCCCCCCCCCCCCACACCCCCTCCCCTATGATTCATCACGAGATATGATAGAAATCTCATTTGAATCTCATTAAATCTCGTAAGAAAATTTTATGAAGCCGTTGATGTGCCTCCCCGAGGTGTTATAACCCTACGGCCGTATTTGCCTTCTCCAAAGACAAATGCATCTCGCCTCCACCGGCCAATGCACCACCATCCATGTCGCCATATTGTTTTATATTCTGGGTTGTTTTCACTCCTGTCTTCTGTTTGCTCTCGTTTTATTTAATCTTGCATTCCATCCTGGTCTTACCTCCTCGCCCCACTCACCCCTGCCTTGTCAGCGGAGAATGCCACGTGCTGTCTATCAGAGGCTGAAATGTGTTAGGCCGTTCCACACTAGACCAATTGTGTGGGCCCTGTGCTAGTGGGCCTTGATTCTGTGCACCGATTTTTCCGATTTAAAATGCTCTCGGTCAATGTTACAATCAAATCTTTATCATGAGTTTGCTCTTGCCTTTGCAGCTTAAAAAACTCTGTGATGTCTTTTGAATCACCACTCATCTCTGGTTTGAGAGAATGCGCCACTCTGCCTCATTTGTGCTCTCCCCACACACTTGCGAGACTCCCACAATGTCCCCCCCAATGGTAGATTCATGAGTCAGTTGTGGATTCTAATCTGTTCTAAATCTAAGTTAATACAGGAGAGGGTAGATCTGCGTGCACAGTCTCGGGCCATTTTAGTCCAACAGAATGATGCAGAGGTAGAATCCTGACGAGGAACTTCAACACAAGAGGAGGTCATTCAGCTCATGAAGCCTGCGCTGTGGTTGCCAACCTATGGTTGTTTGTCAATGCTCTGTCCTTTTTAAATTCTGAGTGTCAAACAATGGAAGCAGCGTGGACAATTTTTTGGTCATCTTATCTCGATTCTCGAACAAATGAACTTGCAAAATGGGTCGTGATGTCCGGATGTCTGTCCATCCGTCCGGTTGTCCGTCCGTCCGTTAACTTTTTGCTGCTCCTCCATTATCATGCAGCTGATTGTTCTGAAACTTGAGACATGAATACAAGATAGTAGCTCCAACAATCGCTCAGGCTTCGATTTTTCGATGTCAGATCATAGGGGCTTCTGGGGGGGGGGGGGGGCGGGGGGGGGTCATCCCCGGAAACCTCGTATCCCTACTCGTCCCTTATTTACCAACCGTTTGTTCTGAAACCCGATACACCTTTTCCACTTGATGGTTATAAACAGGATCACTCGATCTTAGATTTTTTGTTTTCGCACTTTTCAAATTCAGATTTTTGTGGCATTGAGGTGGGGAGGGTTGGGGTGTAACCCCCTGAAACTTCGGAACCCTACTCATTCATTATTTAACAACTGTCTAAAGACCAGCTGTCTAATGGTGCTTTTCCACCACGGTACCGTACCGTACCGTACCGTACTATAACCAAAATCCGTTTTTTTTTTGTTTTTTTGGTTTTTTGTATACATAATCGAGGCTCGTGAAAGAGCTAACATTTATCACACAAACAAATCAAACAGACAAACAAACAAAGTGTATAAAAAGGGGAGCGATAGACAAGATGGGGAGAGAAGGGGAAGCACATAAACACAACATTTGTGAGGGACATCGGGAATGTGTGGGAGGGAGAGGGCTTGGGGGGAGGCGGTGTGGGAAGGGGGGGGGGGGGTGGGGTTTGCTCGTTTTTCCATTGCCAAACGAACCATACCGTACCGAAGTAGCCGTGCTACATTTGGTTCCTGCTATGGATAGGTACCAAGCGAGCCGAACCCGGACCTATGGGTGGAGCTAGCAATACTGCAGACTGTTGATTGGTCAATGACATTCGTCACAGAACCATCACGCTATGTTCATTCTTTGTTTGCGCCGACGAACAAGGCCCAAATCTTCGTTGTCGGTCTTCATAATTGTCTGCAAAAATTTCTTTCTCTTTTTAGCTGTCCTCTTTCTAGCGTCTTACAGCTTCTTCTCAAACACTTCCTTCTCAAACACGTCTTCTCTCTTACGAGGAAGTAAAACACAGTTTCAAGTTCCTCCATAGTTGCGGAGCTGTTTGCAGTTTAGTGTCGCATGAGAAATGACGTCACCACAGCGGTCGCGTTTTTTTTTCGTCACTTCAAATAACTCCGCCTATTTCCACGGTTCTGTTGTGCGATGGAAAAACGACACAGGGATTACCGAACCGTACCGAACCGTACCGTTCTGTGCAATGGAAAAGCGCCATAAGATTTTTCGATTTCGGAACAGAGGGCTCCCAGGAGGGCGGAAGTGGGGAAGGTTCCCCCAAACAATCTCAAGAGATTACCGTCAGCCCACTTGGAAGGGGGGAGGGGGGTTGGGGGGAGGGTAGAGGGGGGTATTTTATTAGTCTTTGGTATGACTCGGCTGGGGTTCAAACCGCAGTCCTCCCAGACTCGGAGTGGACGTTCTAAGCATACACTACCTGGTCTAGTTGAACAGTTAGACACCTTTATAGTGAGGGAGCATACTATAAACATTTGTAGCCACAGGTTTGATTCACAACCTGCGTAAAATTCACAATCAGATTGGTGCTTTGCCGACTGTTACAGGGTCCTCACCGATCTCCTGGTCTCGGTAAACCTCCGAACCCCGCGAGGAGCCCCGGCAGAAAAAATATGTTATCCTGTGTCTAAAACAAATCAATAGTGGAACCACACCCAAAGATTATAAATGAACAGATTGTATTAAAAGCACACAGGAAACCATACAACCATGAAAGCAATCAGTCATACAATTAATCTCAAGATGGTACCACCTTATTAAGTAACATAAACTCACAGATCCCAGTCCCAGCTCAGCAACAGCTCGGCAGTGATCTGCGCTCCCAGTGAATGGAGCCCAACCCTTCAATGTCTCTATAACTCAATGGAGATGAGGCGAAGAGGCGAGTTCGGCGGTGTAGGCAAGGCATTGACCGTCACGTGGTCTAATCCAACAGCAACCTATTTCGGTAAATCACCAGATGGCAGGACCCACAGATGCAGCTAACCAAGGTTCCGCGAACGACGTGCGAGGTCCCGGTAATGGCGGCTGGCTCGTCCTCGAGCCGTCGCTGCTAGGTGAAGATTCTTCGGAATCACACCTGTACCTGGCTTCGCAGGCTTTTCCACAATTCCAGCGATCACCAATCGCTCAAGATTCCCTTCCCGGACTCAAAGTTCTCTCGCCATGTAAGCTCGCCCATGCCAGGTGCGGAGCTTCGTCAGAACACCCCCTTTTTCCTTTCTCTCACGTCCTCCTCTTCTTCCCTCGACCTCTTCCGGCCCACTATGCCATTTCTGGTATTATTTTATCATGAGCGCTTTTAAACCTTTTAACTATAATAACCCTTTCCCTTCAACCACAATCACCAGAATACTTAGAACCAACAACAATAATCATAACAACAATCATTAGGGCCGAATCCGTAACACGACCCTGAAGAAATTACAAATTTCTGCCCTAACCAAGTGCAGTCGAACGTCAGGCTGGTCGACCGGTTCGTGAAAGACTTAGACCAAAAACTTTCCCTGGCCAACCTTACAAGAAAGTGGGAATGATTGAGTAGTAGTAGTAGTTGTAGTAGTAGAAGTAGTACGGTAGTAGTAGTAGTAGTAGTAGTAGAAGTAGTAGTAGTCATACCTAGTAATAGTAGTAGTACCTAGTAATAGTAGTAGTACATAGTAGTAGTAGTAGTAGTAGTAGTAGTACCTAGTAATAGTAGTTGTACCTAGTAATAGTAGTAGTAGTTGTACCTTGTAATAGTAGTAGTAGTAGTACCTAGTAATAGTAGTAGTACATAGTAGTAGTAGTACCTAGTAATAGTAGCTGTACCTAGTAATAGTAGTAGTAGTTGTACCTAGTAATAGTAATAGTAGTAGTAGTAGTACCTAGTAATAGTAATAGTAGTAGTAGTAGTACCTAGTAATAGTAGTAGTAATAGTAGTAGTGCCTAGTAATAGTAGTAGTAGTACGTAGTAGTAGTAGTAGTAGTAGTAATAGTAGTAGTACGTAGTAGTAGTAGTACCTAGTAATAGTAGTAGTAGTACTAAGTAATAGTAAAATACATTGGCATACATTTGATCATACAGCAGCAATAATGCATTAGAATATGGATTGTGACGTACAAAGAGAAACAGATGGATGCGATAGAAAGGAAATTACCGTAAAATGGGGGTGAATAGGTACAGCAAGGTGAATAGGGACACAAACTGAAAAAAAGTTCGGAAACTTTTTTCGCTGAAAATTGATAACCATACTGATTTGTTGATATTTGGGTTGAAAGTGTTCTCTTGTTTAAAAAAAAAAAGCAATTTATAGTCCCTATTAACCCCATATATGGGTTAAATAGGAATAAATAGGATTTTTATGGCTGTCCCTATTCACCCCGTTTTACGGGTGAATAGGGACAGTCACGAATACAAAAAAATAATGATCAAGAAACAATCCTGAGTTTCCAACTTATTTCTAAATTGATAGCTCAGATGGATGCACATAACATGCACCCATAATATAAACCACGGTGCCAATGAAAAAAAATATGGGATAAAAAGTTTCTCCAAACTGTCCCTATTTCTTGATTATTATTGTTTCCGAACTTTTTTTCAGTTTGTGTCCCTATTCACCTTGCTGTCCCTATTCACCCCATTTCACGGTACCTTGACCTTTTGATCGCAATAAAAAAAACTGAAATGCAACTGGGCTGGACAGGTAGCAAGAAGGACGGACAACTGGCGGACAACAAGGCCCTTGAATAAGCAGAGGTAGACCAAACAGATGGGGAATGAAATTGAAAAATTTACCCGAGCACAATAATGGCCTCAACAGACCATGTGGAGGAAAGGGAAGTTACCTAACAGTGGATTAAATACCCTGCTCAAGTGAGGTCAGGTGATATGTACGATGAAGTGATACACTCGTTATATTGATCATTTACAGTACAATGGCAGAATTTAACATTTGCCTGCAATTCCTGATCCACACTGGTAAATGATTTGTTACCTGCGCCACCAAAGGTGGACAAAAGTTATATTTTCATCCCTGTCTGTCAGCACGATGTCTTAAAAAGTTATGGACGGATTCGGACAAAACCTGGTGGACAGGTTTGGTGTGTGACAAGGATGAATCGATTCAATTTTGGTGAAGTTCTGAATCTTGTCGATCAGTGAGATACGAAGCATAAAGTGTTAAACCTGATGGAGGTATGCGCTCTACCGAGTGTCGTTCCAGTGTATGGGCGTCAGTGAATTTGTGGCCGCAAGCCCCCATGTGTTTTTGTCCCCTAATATAATAAGCTAACGACACCCTCGGTGACCACAACATCAAGTTACTACTATCATTCATTGTTGAAATGAATGTTATTGAGATTACAAGTTTTTAAAAAAGAAATGTTTTTCAGTGACACATACATACGTACATGATGGAAGCACATCGATTTTTGTGATCCCGCACAAAAAACAGCACGTCACGCCATAATTAATGTATAACGATGAAGGGACCAACACACACCATGCCACACCACGTAACACTGGCAGAGGCATTTTATTCTTTATTGCATCATACGCTACATCCATAAATACGTATATACCTATCCAAAGTTCGTTTTGTTGAATTGAAGCACGTATACGCACACGTAACGACGTTACATCCATTGTCTATTGCATCATACCATACCATATACCATAGGTCTTTTTTAAAGCACTTTAGCCCTTAGTTTAGAGTGGATTACCACTTGTTCGAAATGTAATAAAATTGTAACAGTTCAAAATAAAACAAACCAACAATTGCTAATTCAAACATTGGCATTTTATTGATGACATGTCAAGTTTTTGGCCAAGATACACCATCTCATCAGTTTGTTATACAGTACAGAACAGCACAGGGTGCAATGTCAGTCCCCTTTCAATAGCGTGTGTGGCCACCATTGTTTTGGATACAGGCAGTGCATCGTCGGCATATACTGCCTACCAGTCTTTGGATGGATTGCTGCTGGATTCTGTCCCACTCAGTCCTCAATATCTGAAGCAGCTCTGCCCGTGTCCTGGCCTTGCCAACTACGCATCTCCCAAGCTCATCCCACAGGTGCTCTATGGGATTCAGGTCAGGGGAGAGCGCAGGCCACTGCATGGTGTTGATGTTCTCGCCTTGGAGAAATGCAGTGGTAAAGCGAGCAGCATGGGGACGAGCGTTGTCATGCTGAAAGGTTCTCAGTTCTGGGTGGTCTAGCAGGAATGGCAGCAGATGAGGTCGCAGGATGTTATCTACATACCGCTGGGCGTTAAGATTCCCATCCACAACCACCAGTGGCGTCCTGTACCGGCCTGATATGGCGGCCCACACCATCACACTTGGGCCACCCCACCTGTTGGCTTGACGCACGCAACAATCGGCATATCGCTCGCCAGTTCTTCTCCAGACACGCTCACGCCCATCAGGACTGTCCACACAGAACCTTGACTCATCGCTGAAAGCGACCTCGTTCCACTGCGCCAAGGTCCACCGCTGATGCTGCTGGCACCATCTCTGTCGGTTGCGGCGATGGGCAGCCGTCATCACGGGGCCTCTGTATGGTCTTCTGGCAGTCAGACCATAGTCATGCAGTCGTCTTCGTGCAGTATCATTGGAGATCCGTGGGTTTGCACGCCCCGGAGTTTCTGCCGCAGTGCGGGATGCTGGACGGAATCGATCCCGCAGGTGACTTCGGACCATCTGCCTGTCCTGCCTTGCAGTGGTGACTCTTGGCCTCCCTGATCGAGGTCTGTCATCTGCAGAGTTGTGGAGGGTGTCTCTGTCCACCAGGGCCGATATCGTCTGGTGTGAACAGCCAAGGCGACGTGCCACCTCACGGTAGCTCAGTCCGCCTTGCAGCATGCCCAGGGCACGCTGCCGTTGATCCCTTGACAATCGTGGCATGTTGATTGAAATGCCCATTTTGCACTGGCCTTTTTAAAGCCAATATCAAGATATCACGTGCAGCTCATTAAAATCATCCCGTACCCCTTGGCTAATCACTGACAGTCAAAACGGCTGTTCAACACTGTGCTATGAAGTGACCATTGAAGGTTCAAGTGACCATCCGTGACCGTTTTGTCTGACAGTGAGGACACTATTGTCCACAAATAAGTTCACACATTTACTACACGCAGTGTTATTGTTGATATTTAAAGGTTTCAAAGGTGGTAAGTTTCTTTTGCGTTTCAGTATATAACTACTTTTTTAACGGTTCCATTTTCAGCACACACACCACAAGCACAAGCACAATCTTCTTTAGCGTCCCTCGGAAGGACCTTGCCATTGGTTCCATTTGTTGGCATGCGCGTCGGTGGGCACCCGGTTTTGCACCCACGGGCACACGTGGGCACGTGTTAAGTGTCTTTTGTGACACCCCCGGGGCCTGTCGCTCCCATTACCACTCCCCCCAGGAGTCATTTCAGGCCCTTTCCTGGGCCCAAACACACCACATTCCTTCGGTTGTATGGGTGTTGTGTCTTCTGGTTTAAATATATTAGAGTAGCCTACAACCGTAGTTGCAATTAACGGATACTTACATCACATTGCGGATACAACCATGGTATGTATAGTGATGTATTTGATCATTACGTGCCTTTCATAAGTGATAACTCGCATCATCGTGAATGAAGTTTGTTTATTATCAGAGGAAATGTTTTTAGAGTTCTCTCTTTCGATAAGTACGCTCAGTCGGTCTTTGTGGCGGTGTAAGAAGCTCAAATTTAACATCTCCCTTTTTAATTAGGGTAAAGAAAATGAATCATGTGACAATATTCATCACCGTTGGCTCATCGGCAAAGGTTTACAAGTACGTATTCAAAAACAGTTTTTACAATTTTGTAAATAATTGCTTTGGTATATGTGGCATTCGCAAAGATGAAATAGGGAGACGGAAAAATTGCGAAAAGTAATGAACTTTGATTAAAGGAACAGATTGTGGAGGGATGAAGCAAAGTCCTTACGAGATTGATGGCATCGCAAATCGAGGGATTCAGAGACACAGAGCAAGCGTCCAACAGCGGTTTATTCCCGGAAGTGATGATACAGGAAAAAGCCCTCGGGGTGCCCAACAGGTGGCGTAGCCCTGAAAAAGGATATGACATCACAGTTTGTTACAATTCCCCCCATAAAGATCGAGGACGACATTTGCTTGTCAATGCCTAACAGCAACCGGTGGTTCGGTAATGACACCACTCACAGTGGGTGAAACATCCTCGACTGGAAGGCCATTGGTCGGGGACGTTTCTGGTAAAGGTTCTACAGGTGTTCTACAGGTTCTACAGGTGTAAAGGTTCTACCTTCAACTCTGCTGTTGGGGTTTCCTCCCATCCCCCACCCACCTCTCCACTGTTCCTTTCGTTCCCTTACGTCCTGATCCATTTAGCATTCTTGCTCTTCCACGAGCCTCACCTACACCTACTTAACAAAAATCAGTGTATTAGCTCTTCCATGGGTAACAAGAAGAAACACACAAACCACAGCCATGCCAACAACAACAACAAAAACAATTGTTGTGTGCAACTATCGGGGACGTCTCTTCGCGGTGGTCGAACGCCTCCCCCCCCCCCCTGCCCCAATGTCAGGCGGGGGCCAAATCTTCGCGATTCTTTCCTGTTGCCCGGATTCGTCAGGGAAGCGCGGTCACGGTCAGTGAGCTGATCGGTCCCTATGGAAAGGTCCTTTCCCTCTTTTCTCGTCTCGTCTCGTCTCGTCTCTCTCTCTCTCTCTCTCTCTCTCTCTCTCTCTCTCTCTCTCTCTCTCTCTCTCTCTCTCTCTCTCTCTCTCTCTCTCTCTCACTCACTCTCTCTCTGTCTCTGTCTCTGTCTCGTCTCGTCTCTCTCTGTCTCTGTCTCTGTCTCTGTCTCTCTCTCTCTAACTTTGTCATGGCCCTGACTTTGTGAAGGTGAGGGTACATCATCCTGGATGTGGGGGATATCTGGGTCGCTCCTGGGAGATCTATTGGCTGTCTCCATGCCATGGGCATGTTTAAGAGAACTGTCCAATGCTATACAACAACAACAACAACAACAATAATTATGTTAAAAGATATTATTTTTATCACCACCACCAAAGGTGGGCAGAGGTTATGCTTTCACCCCTATCTGTTTGTTTGTCTGTCTGTTTGTCTGTAAACAGAATATCATAAAGAGTTGTTGACGGATTGGGACAAAATTTGGTGGAGAGGTTGGGTGCGTGGCAATGAAGAAGGGATTCGATTTTGGTGAAGACCCGAATTCAGATACGAGAATATTTTAATTTTTTAAGTGATTCTTCACCATTGAGAGATGGGGTCAAAATGATATACAGCACGCTATCTCAAAAAGTTATGGACGAGTTATGACAAAACTTGGTGGATGAGTTGGTTAGGTGACAAGAACAAGCCGATTCGATTTTAGTTCAGGTCTGGATCTGGATCCAGCTTATCAGTGGGATATGAAACGTAGACTGTTCAGCCTGGCAGAGGTATGTGCTCTATGAGTGTCTTCTACTTTCCCGCATTTCACTTAATGTATGTATGCATGGTATGTATCTCTGAACCTTATGGAATCGAAAACGGCCTCTCCATCAAATTCAACTCCACCAATCTCCATCAAATTTTGCATGCATGCTCAGGTCACCCATGGATACTCAGGTCATGGGCACAAAATATAAACATCTCCCCCCTCCCCCAAGTGGTTGGCAGAAGTGGTTTAACCACTGATCCCTGCTTGAGGGAGTGCGTACTGACACCATATTTCTCTCCTGGAGGGAGCGGGTATTACTATGTGGTGATTTCAATTGTCACAATGCCAGTTGGCTGGGTGTGGGTACCTCTCTCACCAGCCATGGCTCCTCAGCAAAGGACTTCTGCGACTCGTTGAGACTGACACAATCTGTCAATTTCCCTACCCGGATCTCAGTCAATGGAGCATCTTCTCTTCTAGACTTGGTTATGACTAACTTCCCTGCAAATGTCAGCTGCTCTTCTTCTGCGCCAATCGGCTCATCTCATCATGTGCTTGTTAAAGTGGACATCTTTCTGACCATTCTCAGAGAGCCTCCTCAGCGTCGACGAGTCTGGCATTTCACTCAGGCTAACTAGCACGGTCTTCAAGCAGCCATCAATCATCTGGACTGGTCTCCCATCTCTACTGCCTTTGACATCAACTCATCCAGGAAATTCTTCGAACGTAAATTGCTCTCTCTCATGCACAGATTTATCCGATCTCATCTTCAGTTATCATACCCTTCCTCCCGTCCATGGTACACAGAATCTTGTGGTGAGGCAGTTGCCCAGAAACAACTTGCCTTCTCCTCCTGGAAAGCAAATCCAACGGAAAGAAATCTCATTTCCTTTCAAAAAGCCCGAAACAAATGTGTGTCCACCCTCAGGAGAGCCAGGAAACAATATCTCTCCACTCTCAAGACCGTACTCTCAAACCTGACTCCCTCTTCCAAATCCTGGTGGCGTCTGGTCAAATCTGTTTCTGGTGTTTGTCCCCCCTCCATCCCCTCCCTTACCTCAAACGACTACACAGCTGACTCCACACATGAAAAAGCTGAATGCCTCATCTCTGTTTTTGCCTCTAAATCTTGTGTCCCAAACCCATCCCTCTCTGTAGCCACCGTACCCAGTCTTACCCAGCTGCTCCTGGACTCTGTGTCCTTTTCTCCTGACAAGGTGGTATCTGTCAATTGTCAACAGTTTCTGTTAATCCTCGACTCTGATTCTGAAACTGGATCTGACGGCATCAGCCCACGGGTCCGAAAATCCTGCTCTTCCACTCTTTCACTCCCTCTCTCTGTTCTCTTCTCCCTCTCTTTTGCTCAAGGTCATCTGCCATCAGCTTGGAAATCAGCCAACATCACCGCTTTACACAAAAATGTGCAAAAACAGATCCTTGCAACTACAGACCAATCAGCCTTCTCCCAATTATCAGTAAAATCATGGAATTCATCATTGCTTCGGATATCAAATCTTTCCTCTTCTCCAATGGCTTGATCTCTGATCATCAATTTGGTTTCAGAAAAGGTCACTCCACTTTGGACATGCTGGTTCTGCTATCTCTACAATGGATGGAGGTCCTCAATGCCAAACAGGAAATTAGAGCTGTCTCCCTTAACATATCACGTGCCTTCGATAGGGTCTAGCACCCCGCTCTGCTCACCAAACTCTCCTCCTTTGGTATCCATGGAAATCTTCATGCATGGCTTGCGGACTTCCTCTCTATTCGTAGTCAACATGTGGCCCTGAATGGGTTTCTCTCATCTCCCCTTCCTGTTCAGGCTGGAGTTCCCCAAGGAAATGTTCTGGGCCCTGTGCTTTTTCTGGTCTTGATCAATGATCTCTCTGACTCTCTTGAAAATCCTCTATATCTCTTTGCTGATGACTCTACTCTCTACCGCTCCATTCCTCATCCCTCAGATCGGCAGTCTGCAGCCTCCTCACTCTCTGCACACCTGGACAAAATCACAGACTGGTCAAACAAGTGGAACATGTCTTTCAATCCTGACAAATCTCACACTCTTACTATGTCTCTCTGAAAAGACCGACTGGACAACCCTCCCATCTACTTTCTGAACAATTCTCTCCAAGAAGTTCTGTCACTCAAGCTTTTGGGTCTCACTATCTGCCATGATCTTTCCTGGGAAAACCACATTTCCAATCTGGCCTCCAAAGCCAGTCGCCGACTGGGCATCCTCTGTCGTGCGAGTTCCTTCCTTTGGAAACCTGAGCTCCTCACCACATACAATGCTTTCATCCGCAGCTCAATGGAATACTGTTCTCCCCACTGGGCCGGTGCTCCTGCCTTACACCTAGCTCGGCTTCACGCTGTTGAAACGAAAGTTTTCAGAATCATTGGAATCTCCCGCGATGAAGCTAACTCCGAGGGCTTTTCACTTACTCACCGCAGGCAGGTTGATGGCCTTTCTGTCTTCTACCGACTCCTCTACGGCCTTGCTCCCCCAGCTCTCTCTTGGCTCTGTCCCCCAAATATTCCTAGAGGTCGCACAAGATCTTCCTGCAACCCTCTTATGGTTAAACTGCCAAAATCAAGACTCTCTGCTCACCTTCACTCCTCTTTTCTCCCATCTCTGGAACAAACTCCCTCACTCTCTTCAATCGCACTCCTCCCTCCAGGTCTTTAAAACAGCTGATCACCACCATCTCCTATCTTCCCCCATCCAAAACCTTGATCTTTTCTACCCCCGCTAATTTCACTCCAGATCCACTTTATTGAAATACCAACTTCTTTCCTGGAAGTCCTTGCAGTGTCCTTGTGTTTTATACTTCTCCCATCCCCCCCCCCCATTCCCATGCCTCCTCCCCCCAAGCCCTCTCCCTCCCACAGATCTCCCGATGTCCCTGCACTCAAATGTTGTGTTTGTGTGCTTACCCTTCTCTCCCCATCTTGTCTACCACTCCCCTTATTATATGTTTTATGTGTCTGTTTGATTTTTTTTGTGTGATAAATGTTAGCTCTTTCACGAGCCTCGATCCTGTATACAAAAAAAAATAAAAAAAATAAAGTTGATTAAAATGGAGTTGTGAAAAATTGCTTGAAAAATATTTTTTTAAAGAATGGGCAGCTGGAAAGATGTTTCGAGCTAAATTTGTGAAGTAATAGATTTCGGCCACTGCATACCAAGTATATTCTGTAAAATTTAAAACTAGGTTTGCCGTTAATTTTGCAGCACCTTTTCTCCTCGTATATCATCTATCTATAATTCCAGTAATCTCTGTACGTCTGTACGTTTGTACGTTTGTTTGTTTGTCTGTGACCGCTGTTTCTCGACAACTACCGGTCCGATATACTTGAAACTTGCCAGGTATATTGCTGGGGACCCGAGGATGTGCCTTTTCAAGGTTTCATATTAATCGGACAATTACTTACCGAGCTATGTCCAAAAAACGATTCAACCAATCAGAGAGCAGCGAACGATCGCGTGTGCCGAACGTGGAGGACACACTCTGCCTCGGATGGCACATTTGAGAGCGTATTCATTTATTTCACGTTTGCAAACTATGTTGGCGTTAAACTATGTTTTAAAACTAATAAAACCGAATTTGCGATTCATTCGCTTTCCTGCGCGTTTGTGCACGCGATGGCGATTTCTTTACCAAACTCCGGAAGCCGTTCGCTTTGGACCAAACCATTGCATGTAAATAGAGGGGGGGGATATAATTTTAGATATAGATATAGTACGGGCAATGCCCTAGTTATATTAAAGGGAAGAGTGGGATACCACAGAGGGGGTCACCCTTCAGGTGATAAATTGACTAACTCAAGCATAGTATTTGCCCAGTGTAGCACCATATTTCACGCATGTGTACCTGTCTCCCTCATAAATTACCTGGTACCAATCTAGGCATGCAATTTTCATGTCTTCGGCAATTCAACGCTGCGTCCCGGGCCTCGATGGCTTCTCAGCAACACAATTTGATGAGCTCATTAAGGCTGAAACAGCTGTCGGTGGCACCATCCAGATGAGGGGAAGAATCTCAACAACTTTAAATTTTTTTTTATTGTTTCACTGTTGATGTGCATGTTGTGCTGCGCAATTCTATTGCGTTATATAAGCCTTTTTCTCAAGATTTGTTCGGTAGCATATATCTCTGTCCGATCGGACAGTGCAGCTGGGAACTGCACTCATCTTTGGGCTGCCTAATTTGGGTTCGATACTTGACGCTCCTATAAACTGTCAAACTGGTGCTTCGCAGGCAGGGCGATGCATCAATGAGATGGCCATTATGCTGGAGACCCATCTGCGAGCATTAGATGGTGGATATGGAACATACGACAATGTCAACAATTAAGAGTAGGCGAGGTATCGCTGATACCTGTGTCAAATGGCGAATTCCTGCCCTGACTCGCACTGCGAAAAGAATGGAAAACCACCCAGTGTAGCTCTTGCAGTACTCATCTGCCTAGTGGGCAGCAGGAGCGGAGAGCAGGAGGAGGGAGTGGACGCTGTGACCATTACGCCACCAGACTCTATGATGTAATGGTTAGAGTGTCTGCTCTGAGTCTGGGAGGTCGGAGGTTCGAGCCACAGCCGAGTCATAACAAATACATTAAAAAGGTGTTTCGTCCTTGCTTGACAGTCCACATTTCAAAAGGTTGAGGGTTCAGCAGCACAACTGCTGTTCAGCAGTTAAACAACCCTGGGAAGGCAATGGCAAACCACCCAGTATAACCCTTGCTAGGAAACTGCTTCGGCACCGACACTCCATGACGGAGCATGAGGATTATCACGAAGTTGAACAAACCATGCCATCATTGTTAATAACAGTGGCCTATACTGAAAGTCTTTGAACAAAGGTTGCAGTGCAAGGCGGTCATTTAATTAAAGTAAAAGCTCATTGCAATTAAAAAGAAAAGGTTGCAGTGCAAAAAGTGCAATTAAAAGGGTAGAGAACTGGCAATCACCCATTGGTTGGCAATTATAAACACAGGCTTTGATGGGCCCAATGGCCTCCCAATGCATTGAAGTTCCTTGAAAAGGAAAGCCACAATCAAAACAACCACAATCAAATGCACAAATATGGACCAAATTCGAAATATTCAAATATGGACCAATCAAACGATGAAAGCCACAGTCCTTTAAATTATTTATATTTAAGTTTAGGGACAACCGATACTGTACAATTAATGAAATGCATTTTAATAAGAATTGAAAAAGAGAAATAAGAATTGAAAATCATAAGAGATAGAATTGTGAGAACAAAAAAAAAAAATGTGTGTGTGTGTGTGTGTGTGTGTGTGTGTGTGTGTGTGTGTGTGTGTGTGTGTGTGTGTGTGTGTGTGTGTGTGTGTGTGTGTGTGTGTCAGAAAGAGAGAGAGAGAGAGCAATCATTATATCAATATAACGTCTCTCTCGACTTGATGCTCCAAACTGACACCTCGCATAACCTAACTGACACCTCGCATAACCTTTCCGCCCAGGTAGGCACGTGGGATACGGTCACTGGACTTAACATGTCAGACGTGAGGAAGCAGAGGTGTTTGAACGTGACCGACTCCTTATTGAACCGCACACTCGTCATCACAAGTATACTGGTATGATCGTCCACCTCTTCTACCTCCACGTCAACTTTGGGCTAAAGCGTTAGTTTGACCCTTTGTGTTCACACAACTCAAGGCTGTTCGGATCTTGCCTTTCTCTGTTTACACTACATATTATCAATGAAATGAAAGTCGTAACTTTTCAGCCGACGCCACATTGATCAGCATTTGATGTGATTTCATTCAAACTCATTCATTTATGAAAGTGAATTCGTAAGAAATCTCGGAAACGTCGGGACATTACCTCTTGCCTTAAAATATATAACTGGTGAAAAACAAATATGGACCAAGTTTTTGGAAGAACGGCTCCGGGCAAAGGTTTGAAGACTGAGCAATGATGAAATGAACCGCTGATAATCCAGGACAGGTATTGATCCTCAAAGCTATGATCATTAATTAAACGGTTGTTTTTTGTTTTTTTTAGCCTTGGTCTATGGGGAAACATGACCTAGTGAGTTGATACAACGTTGAAATTTTTAATGACTTACAAATGAGTGTTAGTGAAACTGCAGAATAACAATTTGCTTTGATTAAAACATTGATCGTCTCAAATCGTGTGCCATAAGTACAAACGCAATGAGTTTCCTTTTCTTCCACAGCAAAGGCCGTACCTGAAGTTACGGTCCTCGTCCGAACGGCTCACGGGTAACGCACGGTTTGAGGGTTACTGCGCGGACCTTCTGGTCGAGTTGGCAGCCATATTGGGGTTCTCCTACGAGATCCGAATCGTTCCAGACAATAAGTTTGGCTCACAGGAGGAGAATGGACAGTGGAATGGGATGGTCAAAGAGCTTATGCAACATGTAAGACCTTTTTTTAAATTTTATCTTTCTTTGTCACTTTGACTTGCTAATCCATGTTTGTATGTGTTCCTCCTCTGTTTGGTTATTGTTGCAAAGTAACGAGGTTCTATGAGCTAAGGAACATGATGAGTATTGTAATACATCTGACATTAATGACTCAAAATTTTTTTTTCTAAAAGAACAAGACCGATAGTCTAACAATGGCGCAGCTTGGCTTGGATCTGCTGAGTGGAGGATCTGTTGTCCCCCTGTCATGTGACCAGATCCTCAGCTCTGATTGGTGGACGTTTGTGAAGGACATACATACAAACATGCACCAGATGGACAGACAAATGCTGTTCCAGGCGACATTGCCCTATGGGCTACGCCGTAAAAAAAATGGCTGCCGAACCACGTGACCGATGATGTCATTTGTTTTTTCTCGACAAATTTATCCCTAGATCACACACAAGAAATTTCATACTGATCGGATCAAGTGTTCTACTTGTCAATTTATGACGTCATAGTGAAGGCACCTATGACGTCATCATTAACAGCACTTATTCCCCATGCAGAGTTCTTTGCAATAAGCCACGTTTAAATTTTTTCCATGTAGCAGTTTCAGAGGTATAGAGGTGCAACGTTTTTCCGTTTTTCCAAGATGGCGCCCATGCCACATGACCGATGACGTAATAAGTATCTACAGGTGGAGGCCCTCATATGGTGAAAATTTCGTGTCAATCGGACCAACGGTTGCAGAGAAAACGAACTTTTACGGGATTAAACCTGTAAAATGTGGGTGGAAGGGACATACGAGTACATACGTACATGGACGGATAGCCAAACGCGGGTCCAGATGGCATTTCCCAATGGGCTACGCCATAAAAATTCCACTTTGACATTATTAGGTATTATGTGTAGATCAATGACAAAAATAGTCTCAATTTAAACCATTTTAAATTCAGGATGTAACAACAAAATGTGAAAAAGACAAGGGGTGTGAATACTTTCTGAAGATACGATACCTGCCTACTTGATGCCTTGGAGGGAAGAATGGTACGGCCTCAGGACGGCGGTTCCACAGACTGGAGAAGTGAGGAACAAAATCGTTTGCATTGAGTCTGGATTTTGGAAATTAATGGTTTCACAGGTTGCATGGTTATAAAGGTTGTAGAAGGCGTCATGTCATTCAGCTGCCTGCGCAGAGAATTAATTGACAAGAAGCATCTTATCATGCATGACATCAGCAATGCTTCCTGTGTCAAAGTAGACAAAAACTGTTGTGTCCTGTGAAAGTTTGTTTCATCCTGAAAACCTGATTGATTCTCAGAGCTTGTTTTCATAGTCTGAGCTAAGCATTAAATAACACCGTGACAGGAAGAGGTTACCATTCAAAGCTATTTTAAATTCTGTTATACCAGATGTCATCCGCTCATCAGCAGACCTGATTCTTTGTCATACTCAAGGCACCAGCTTTATCTAAACTAACCTTAAAACTACAGTCTTTACGTAAAAGTGATGCATCAGGGGCTATTTATTACTCACATGGGTGAGGGGAGCTGGGGAGTAAAATGAGAAAAATAATATTGAGCGAAGGAAAAGAAGAGAGGATGATTGGAGAGAGGAACTAGGAAGGAAGTAGGAACTGTGGCAAGAATTGTTGTTGTTGTTGTTGTTGTTGTTGTTGTTGTTGTATAGCCCTGGACAGTTCTCAAGAACAAGCCCGCGGCATGGAGACAGCCGATCGACCTTGCAGGAGCGATCCAGATATCCCCCACATCCAAGATGGTTTAGCGGTTGCCGAAGACGATAAGAAGAGGCCATTTCGTTGGGTACAAAAGGTAGTTTTAAAAAAACAAAAAAAAAACACCTTTAGAGGCCATTTTTCCCCACAAGCGGGGGTTGGCCTTTTTCGGGAACTGTGGTTGTTGTTGTTTTTCGGTCCCCTTTTTGAAGCAATGTTTTACGGCCGGATGCCCTTCCTGACGCCAACCCTTTTTGCCGCCTTTAACGACAAGCAGGGAATTACCAGTGAACTGGTACTCAATTTGCCGACCTCGGAAGGATGACAGGCTGAGTCAACCCCCCTGGCGTTAATTCAGCGATCGACCGGGATTCGAACCCAGGATCCTAGTATCCAAGGCCGGCACCCTAGCCGCTAGCCCAACACCAGGGTTATTTATTGTAAACACTAGCCGGCACCCTATTTATTGTACATTTATTGTACAATAAACTACCCAACAAAAGGTAGTTTATTGTACAGAAATCTCCAGCAACTGCTAGTGAACGGAAGTCGTAACGGCTTATATAAAACAAGCACCCTCTTCGGAGGGCGTGGCTCCAACAGCCGCGTGTGCGTCACGACGACACAACCAAACGCCCGTGTGCGTGGGTTATACCAAACCCATCGTAATGGTAACCGTCACATGCGGATAAGTGAATAAGGTAACCGCGACATGTGCATAAGGTAACCACTACATGCGCCCCCCCAGAAGGCACGCCACGGGCGTGTACGTAGTTCGCGGGTGGAACAGAGCCGGGCCGCGGGTGGAACCGAGCCGGGCCGCGGGTGGAACAGAGCCGGGCCGCGGGTGGAACAGAGCCGGGCCGCGGGTGGAACAGAGCCGGCCCGCGGGTGCTGAGCAGCGGTAGCAGGTGTAGTTGCAGCAGTAGGAAATGCGGGAGCGGTGAGCAGCGGTGCAGGAGGCTCCAGTGGAAATGTGGGAGCGAAATGCGGGAGGAAATGCGGGAGCGAAGACAACGAGGCTCCAGTGCGCGCG
Organism: Myxine glutinosa; assembly: GCF_964187855.1. Lineage (NCBI taxonomy): Eukaryota > Metazoa > Chordata > Myxini > Myxiniformes > Myxinidae > Myxine > Myxine glutinosa. The sequence goes on along the minus strand of NC_136263.1, from coordinate 60,146,044 downwards.
AAGGTAACAAAGCAGCCGTGCGTGCGCAAGAGATGAGCAGCATCAGCCTCGGGATCCGCCGTAGGAGCAGTAGTAGGAGTGGCGAGCAGCAGTACTCGGCCTGTGTGCACGGAGGCGACGAAGTAGCAGTACTCGGCCTGTGTGCGCGAAGGCGACGGGCAGCAGTACTCGGCCTGTGTGCGCGGAGGCGACGAGCAGCGGTGCTCGGTCTGTGTGCGCGAAGGCGACGAAGTAGCCGTGCCCGGCCTGTGAGCGCGGAGGCGACGAAGTAGCAGTACTCGGCCTGTGTGCGTGAAGGCGACGAAGTAGCCGTGCCGCCAACGCCCCGTAACGGCGTCCTTCGGAGGGTCCCGGAGCTGGTTCGCCCCTCCAGTGTGGAAGAAATTGCGGTCGCAATCCTGCCGTGTTCATTCGGCCCCCGAATACGTTCGGGGGCAACGGGGTCACCAGTTTAGCGGTTGCCGAAGACGATAAGAAGAGGCCATTTCGTTGGGTACAAAAGGTAGTTTATTGTACCGAAATCTCCAGCAACTGCTAGCGAACGGAAGTCGTAACGGCTTATATAAAACAAGCACCCTCTTCGGAGGGCGTGGCTCCAACAGCTGCGCGTGCGTCACGACGACACAACCAAATGCCCGTGTGCATGGGTTATACCAAACCCATCGTAATGGTAACCGTCACATGCGGATAAGTGAATAAGGTAACCGCGACATGTGCATAAGGTAACCACTACAATGGTGTACTCCTGCCTTCACAAAGTCAGGGCCATGACAGAGTTAGAGAAAGACAGAAAGAGACACAAGAGGGAGAGGCCTGGTCTATGGAGACCGATTGGCACTCTGACTGTGACCATGCTGCCCTGACGAATCTGCCAGCAAGGACGATTTGGCCCCCGACTTGTGTTGGGAGGTACAACCACCTCGAAGAGGCATCCCCGATAGTTATGGCAAGAGTAGAGAGAGCAGGTGAAGATTGTTGGGAGGGTATGGAAATGAGGGGAGAGAACAGAAGGAAAATGCATGGAGTGGGGAAGGGATCACAATTGTACTATATTTTCATGTGTAACTAGAATGGCACTCAGTAGAACGCATACCTCTGCCTGGCTGAACAGTTTACATTGTGTATCCCACTGTTGGGCCAGATCGGCATCTGGACCTTAACAAAAATCGAATCACTTGTTCTTGTCACTTTTACCCACCTCATCCTAAAACGTTTCGTCTGAATCTGTCAAAAACGTTTTGAAATGTCATGCTACATACATATTTTGGCACTATCTCTCAAGGTGAAGAATCACTTGGAAAATTATTTATTTGCTATTGTATTTAGTGTTGTTGTTACGTTTGTTATGAGAAGCAGCATTGGAAAAACGCCACGATCAAGCTATCTTAACACGGATATACACCTCAAGAAAAAAAATATAATGATGACGTCATTGGTCACGTAGTTCGGCCGCCATCTTGGAAAAACCGAAAAATTTTGCACCTGGATATATCCGAAAGTGCTGAATAGAAAAAAATTGAGACATGGCTCATTGTAAAGAACTCTCCATGGGGAATAAAATATGTTAATGATGATGTCATAGGTGCCTCTATTATGACGTCATAATTCAACAAGTACAAAACTTCATCCGATCAAGATGAAATGTATTGAGCATAATCTAGGAATAAATTAGTTTAGAAAAATCATAATGATGACGTCATCGGTCACGTGGTTCGGCCGCCATGTTTGTTTTAACACAAAAGCCTTAACCACTGAAAATACATCCTGGTGAGGCTTTGCAATCTCTGATTGCTCTTTTTCTTGTTGTTACGTTTGTTATGAGAAGCAGCATTGGAAAAACGCCACGATCAAGCTATATTAACACGGATATACACCTCAACACGCAACCCCATTAGCGGGGAAAATACCCTTGGCGGAGAAAATCCCCTTGGGGAAGGGGGGCCAATTATTTCGCTGCAACCTTCATTGTGTGACCCCTTGTCCTCCTGTCTTGTTGAGTTTTGTTGAGTCTCAACAAGTTTTGTTGAGATTGGATAAGTAATGATTGAATGTATCACGGTCAAAAATCATCAGACAGACAGACAGATTGACAGACGCCAAATTGCGTATTTTGGTATGATACATATCAAGTAAATCAGATAAAAATTGACGATTTATGTAGCCTTGACCTATTGACTTCAAAAACAAAAAGCTTCCAGCTTCTGACTACTTCTATTAATTGTGGTGGTTAAGTTTTGTGAAGATCGGAGTAAAAATGTGACCTGTAGATGATTGACATACAGACATACAGATATCCAGACAGACAGACGAACAGAACTAGAACGACACTCGTTAAAGCCCATACATCCGCCAGGCTGAACAGTTTACATTTTGTATCGCACTGATAGTGATAGGCCGAATCTGGATCTGGATCTTCATAAAAATCGAATTAATTAGTCCCACCTGTCCACCAAGTTTCGTCCGAATCATTCCATAACTTTTTTAGATATCGTGATATATATCGTTTTTGGCCTTATTTCTCAATAGTGAAGAATCACTTTAAACATTGTTGCATCCACATCTTCACCAACATTGAGTCAATTCATCCTTCACACACAGCCATCTTGTCCACCAGGTTACGTTTGAATTTGTCCATAACTTTTTGAGATATCCTACTCACAGCCAAACAGACAAATAGGGGTGAAAAATAACCTCTGTCCACCTTCGGTGGTGGAGGTAATAACAGACCAGACCAACCATTATACTCGTGAATCTTAGATTTCACAATTAAGAAACAAATAAACATGAAATATGTCGTGCATAGCACGATACTTGCTTGCTGAATTCCGAAAATAAGTTGTTGATCTTTGGCCTATGTTGACCTTAAAATAATTGGTGGTTGAATTCAATGATCTGATATGCAAATCCTCTTCAAATCTCAAACAATCAGATGAAAATTGGCGATTTTAGAAATATGGCCTATGTTGACCTTTTCACCTTTACACCTGAAAAATAAATGGTGGTTGAATTACGTGACCGGACATGCAAATCCTGTTCAAATTTCAATTCAATCGGATGAATATTGAGGATTTTAGAAACCTCACCTAAGTTGTTGACCTTTGGCCTATTTTAACTTTTGGACCTCAAAATCAATAGGCTTCTTGCTTATAGCTCTACTATTTGGTGAAGTTTCGTAAAGATCAGTTTATAATTGTGACCTGTAGGCGATTGACATACAGACAGACAAACAGACAGATTAATGCACAAGACCAACCAATATACTGGAAAAATCTTCGATTTTTGCAAGTAACAAACGGACAGAAAACAGGGGTGGAACACATAACCTCCGTCCACTTTCGGTGACAGAGGTAACAAGTGAATCCACTTGGATTCCGCCCAGGTTGGCACATGGAAATTATGATGTAGCATAATTATCATCTCGGGTCAAGATTTGAAATTATGCCATGGTTTTTGTAAAATTGCTACTAGTATTCACATTATGTACTTTCACCAAAACATACATCATCATAGAAACATACATAGAATTTGGGTCCTCTGGGTCATTTGGGTCCTCTGGGTCATTTGGGTCCTCTGGGTCATTTGGGTCCTCTGGGTCATTTGGGTCCTCTGGGTCATTTGGGTCATTTGGGTCCTCTGGGTCATTTGGGTCCTCTGGGTCCTCTGGGTCATTTGGGTCCTCTGGGTCCTCTGGGTCATTTGGGTCCTCTGGGTCATTTGGGTCCTCTGGGTCCTCTGGGTCCTCTGGGTCCTCTGGGTCATTTGGGTCATTTGGGTCCTCTGGGTCATTTGGGTCCTCTGGGTCATTTGGGTCCTCTGGGTCATTTGGGTCCTCTGGGTCATTTGGGTCCTCTGGGTCATTTGGGTCCTCTGGGTCATTTGGGTCCTCTGGGTCATTTGGGTCCTCTGGGTCATTTGGGTCCTCTGGGTCATTTGGGTCCTCTGGGTCATTTGGGTCCTCTGGGTCATTTGGGTCCTCTGGGTCATTTGGGTCCTCTGGGTCATTTGGGTCCTCTGGGTCATTTGGGTCCTCTGGGTCATTTGGGTCCTCTGGGTCATTTGGGTCCTCTGGGTCATTTGGGTCCTCTGGGTCATTTGGGTCCTCTGGGTCATTTGGGTCCTCTGGGTCATTTGGGTCCTCTGGGTCATTTGGGTCCTCTGGGTCATTTGGGTCCTCTGGGTCATTTGGGTCCTCTGGGTCATTTGGGTCCTCTGGGTCATTTGGGTCCTCTGGGTCATTTGGGTCCTCTGGGTCATTTGGGTCCTCTGGGTCATTTGGGTCCTCTGGGTCATTTGGGTCCTCTGGGTCATTTGGGGCCTCTGGGTCATTTGGGTCCTCTGGGTCCTCTGGGTCATTTGGGTCCTCTGGGTCCTCTGGGTCCTCTGGGTCCTCTGGGTCATTTGGGTCCTCTGGGTCCTCTGGGTCATTTGGGTCCTCTGGGTCATTTGGGTCCTCTGGGTCATTTGGGTCCTCTGGGTCATTTGGGTCCTCTGGGTCATTTGGGTCCTCTGGGTCATTTGGGTCCTCTGGGTCATTTGGGTCCTCTGGGTCATTTGGGTCCTCTGGGTCATTTGGGTCCTCTGGGTCATTTGGGTCCTCTGGGTCATTTGGGTAATTTGGGTCATTTGGGTCCTCTGGGTCATTTGGGTCCTCTGGGTCATTTGGGTCCTCTGGGTCATTTGGGTCCTCTGGGTCATTTGGGTCCTCTGGGTCATTTGGGTCCTCTGGGTCATTTGGGTCCTCTGGGTCATTTGGGTCATTTGGGTCATTTGGGTCCTCTGGTTCATTTGGGTCCTCTGGGTCATTTGGGTCCTCTGGGTCATTTGGGTCCTCTGGGTCATTTGGGTCCTCTGGGTCATTTGGGTCCTATATTCCTATCCTATAACATATATATCCTATAACCTATCCTATATATATCCTATATCATATAACATATATCCTATATATCCTATAACATATATAACAAATATATCCTATATTATGTACTAGCGAGCGGCCGCGTACCAGCCAAAGGGGTAGCCCATGGTTAGCCTAAATATAGATTTGATGACGTCATGTTTACACATCTGAGCGACAGAAACTGGCTACACATCTGAGCGACAGAAACGGAGCTTCACTTTTGGAGAGACAGAAATTCCCAGGCAAACGCTATAACGCACCAGGTTTACAACCTGTGCGTTAATAAACAAACACCAATTACAAACGAACTGGCCACATTTCCAAAATGGCCTCCAAAGCCAGTCGACGACTGGGCATCCTCCGTCGTGCGAAGTCCTTCCTTGGCACACCTGAGCTCCTCACCACATACAAGGCTTTAACCCGTAGCTCAATGGAATACTGCTCTCCCCTCTGGGCCGGTGCTCCTGCCTCGCTCGTCTTCACGTTGTTGAAACCAAAGCTTTCAGAATCATTGGAATCTCCCGCGATGAAGCTAACTCCGAGGGCCTTTCACTTACTCACCGCAGGCAGGTTGGTGGTCTTTCTGTCTTCTACCGACTCCTCTCCGGCCTTGCTCCCCCTGCTCTGTCTCTGCTCTGTCTGCGAAATATTCCTACAGGTCGCACAAGATCTGCCAGCAACCCTCTTCTGGTGAAACTGCCAAAATCAAGACTCTCTGCTCACCTTCACTCTCTCATTCCTCTTTTCTCCCGCCTCTGGAACAAACTCCCTCACTCTCTTCAATCCCACTCCTCCCTCCAGGTCTTTAAAACAGCTGTTCACCACCATCTATCTTCCCCCATCCAAAACCTTGATCTTTTCCACCCCCTTTAATTTAACCCCAGATCCACTTTTTTGAAATACCGACTTCTTTCCTGGAAGTCCTTGCTGTGCCCATGTGTTTTTTTACCTCTCCCACCCCTCCCCCCCCCCTTCCCATGCCTCCTCCCCCCCCCCTTCCCATGCCTCCTCCCCCCAAGCCCTCTCCCTCCCACAGATCTCCCGATGTCCCTGCTCTCCATCTTGTCTCCCGCTCCCTTTATCATATGTTTTATGTTTTATGTGTCAGTTTGTCTTTTTGTGATCAATGTTATCTCTGACACGACCCTCGATCTTGTATACAAAAAAAACAACAACAACAGGCACTGCCTCGGCGATGGTAAAACGGTGGTAACTTCCAGAATGAATTTATTCTTTATTTTATTTAAAATGAATTATATACTTGAATACTGTGGATCACAAATCACCTTCTTTGCACTTCCAAGAGCCTCCAGTTTTACAGTACTTGGCCATGTTAAATAGGGTCGTGTAATAAGACTTGTTCAATAGCGCTAAACTTCTGGGTTTTTTTTTTAAACAATCTTTAAAATCATTATTTTATTAAAACTGAAGTATATACGTAAACACTGTGTGGGGTATCATGTTATATAAACTATATAGTTACCAGATGGTTCTCTGATTAAAAGCCACTACAAATTGCTCGTTAACACGAATTGGCCGGTTCAATATGAAAAAGCAACCAGAAATTTCCCGTCGTCTCACAATCTTTCCACACAACCAAAAGTCCAACTTTAATAATACATTTGGAGTTCAACCAGACTCATAGTAATGGTTGGAGGGTCCTCTCTGAGTTTTAGAGGTTGGTGGTTCGAACCAGACCCTGGCCGAGTCATACAAAGATTTATACATTGATTACATAACCAGCAATGCCCTCATAATGGGAAACTTTAAAACTGCTACTTTAACTACTTATCATCCTGAGAAGTATGTGCTGCTTCCTTCCTTGATGCTCAGTATTTAGAAAAGGATAGAGCACGGACAAACAACCATATGTTGGCAACATTTGCACACGGTTTGATTGTCCGAATAGCCTCCTGCGTCAAAGTTCCCTGTAAGGAAACTCACTCATTACTTGGCAAAAAAATTTTTTTGGACTTGTTCATCACTCCAGTTTGTGTGTGTGTGTGTGTGTGTTTGTGTGTGTTTGTATGTGTGTGTGTTTGCGTGTGTGTTTTTGTGTGTTTGTGTGTGTGTGTGTGTGTTTGCGTTTGTGTGTGTTTGTGCATGTTTGTGTGTGTGTGTGTGTGTGTGTGTGTGTGTGTTTGTGTGTGTGTGTTTGTGTGTGCGTGTGTGTGTTTGTGTGTGTTTGTCTGTCCACTCACTTATACTTGCCTACAGGTCACAATTTTAAACTGATCTTCACAAAACTTCACCACATGTTAGAGCTTGTGGTCCGACAGGATGCTATTTATTTTTGAGGTCAAAAAGTCAACATCGGCCAAAGGTCGACCAATATTTTCAAATTTCTGAAATCCTCAATTTTCATCCGATTGTCTTGAAATTTGAATACAATTTACATACCAGCTAACTGAATTAAACCACCAACTATTTTTCAGGTCAACATAGGCCAAAAGGTTAACATAGGTCAAAGGGCGACAACTTCGTTGCAATTTCTAAAATCCATCCACTTGACTTGAAATTTGAATCAGATTTACATATCAGCTAACTGAATTCAACCACCAACTATTTTTGAGATCAGAATAGGCCGAAAGGTCAACATAGGCCAAAGGTCAACAACCTTTTTCGAATTTCTAAAATCCTCAATTTTCATCCGATTGACTTGAAATTTGAATAGGATTTTCATATCAGCTTACTGAATTCAACCACCAATTTTATTCGTGAGATCAAAAGGATGCTCCACTGAGTGCCATTATACCTCGTTCTCTTTTGCCAAGTATCGCTCCATGAGTGATTTTTCATTTATTTATTCATTTATTACAACTCATCGTCCCTTTACTCTACCAACCTTTAGAATAGACATCTCATCTCAGCAAATTTTATAAAGTTTTATATAATAAACAATTCGTTCCATATTGATATTGAATTATAACTCTTCAAATGTTAACATAGCACTGAGCATGATGCCTCGCCTAACAGACACTTTTAAAGGAATGTTTTTGTGACATATTTGAAAACGTCAACGCAGCATCTTGTGGAGCCAATGCTGTTGGTTCTTATCCGTCATTATTAAAATATATATTTTCTTCTTTATTATCCATGGTGCATGTCTCAAATTCATGCACCGCAGCTGCTTGGGTGGGCACAAAGCTGCTGCGTGATGGATGGTAGAAGATTACGGTTATGATCATTTCCTTCAATGCATCATTCATGAAACCGTCTCAAAGGCCCACTGGTTGCTTGCAAATGTGTGCTGTGAGCAACAGGGACTGTAGATAACATTAGACTTGCACCTATTCCCGTCTCCATGACTGAGGTCTTGTATATCTGTGGAATATTTAACTTTTCATACCTCCTCGTGAATTTATAAACATTGGAATTTCCGAACGAGAAGCAAGGAAGACTTTCATGCTCATATTGGGGACCACCAACCTAAAGGAGCAGTCTGAACTGGTCACGTGACTTTTCATAGGCTCACATGTACAATCGGTCTACAATGTCCATCATACTAAGCAATGCAAAGCGGTTGTTGTGTACTTACAGACAAGTACTTCAAACATTTGAAGTTCGCTTGAGGAAAGATTGAAGCATTTTTTACCTCCTCATGAATAGGATTCTGCTTTGGGGTGAATTGAAGGAAAGAAAAATATGTACAATGGTAGTTGCTATGTGGAAGTTTGCCAGGGATGGTAGTGGGGGTAAACATAGCTGTACATCAGTTCAAAAAGTGAGAGCAGTATATCTCAAAAAGTTATGGACAGTTTGCATGAAATTGGTGGGCAGGTTGGGTGTTTGACAAGGACGAATTTGTTTACCGTAGATTATGGTGAGGATTCGGGTCTGTATACAATAATTTTTTTAAGGTGCTTTTTCACCATTAAGTGGTAGGGCCCAAAACGATATATAGCATGATATTAAAAAAAGTTGTGGATGGATTATGCCAAAAGTTGGTGGATGAGTTGAGTTTTTTAATACTAAGTCGAGGCTCGTATCAGAGCTAACACACATATCATATAATAAAGGGAGGTGGAGACAAGTGGGGGGTGGGTGAGAGAGGAAAGCACAACAGTAGGAAATAGGGACATCACGAGATCTGTGGTAGAGAGCGGGCTGGGGCGGGGTACACAGGATAGACCATACAGGGGATTTCATGAAAAAAAACAAGGAATTTGAAGGAGGTGCGTTTGAGGTGGATTAACGGGGGTACAAAATATCGTTTTGGATGGGGGAAGATATGTGATGGTGGTGCACAGCTGTTTTGAAGAACTGGAGGGAGGACTGGGATTGAAGAGAGTGAGGGAGTTTGTTCCAGAGGTGGGAGAAAACAGAGGAATGAAAGAGTGAAGGTGAGCAGAGAGTCTTGATTTTGGAAGTTTCACCAGAAGGGGTTTGATGGCACACCTTGAGCATCATGCAGAAATATTTGCAGGACAGACGAGGAGGAGCAAGTCCAGAGATTAGTCTGTAGAAGACAGAAAGACCACCAATCTGCCCACAATGAGAGAGTTAAAGGCCCTCAGAATCAGCTTGGTCACGGGAGATATCAATGATTCTAAAGGCCTTAGTTTCCACAGAGTGAAGCCGAGTTAGGGGAGACGCAGGAGCACCAGCCCAGAGTGGAGAGCACGACTCTATCAAGCTGCAGATGAAAGCTTTGTAAGTGGTTAAGAGCTAAGAAGTGCCCAGAAAGGACTTCGCACGACGGTGATGCCCAGTCGGCGACTGGCTTTGGAGGCCAGCTTGGAAATGTGGCTTTCCGAGGAAAGATCATGGCAGATATTGAGACCGAAAAGCTTGAGTGACAGAACCTCTTTGGGAGGATTGTTGAGAAAGTAGATGGGAGGGTTTTCCAGACAGTCTTTTCAGAGAGACATAATGATAGTGTGCGATTTGTCAGGATTGAATGGCATGTTCCAAGTGTTTGATCAGCTTGTGATAGGTGACAAAGCAATCCGATTTGATTTTGGTTCAGTTCCGGATGCAGATCTGGCCTATTAGTGCGATTCAAAATGTTAAACTGTTCAGCCTGGCGAACGTTTATGCTCTAACAAGTGCTGCTCCAGATTGTCTTTGCATTTTTTTTTTCTGAATAGGCTAGATGGGTCAACCGACCCTTCCTCATGCCTGGATTTTCTGGTGTATATTTCTTCTAATGGTTGGATGGAATCGCCAGCAGAGGAGGGGTGAAAGTGGATGGAATTGGCAGGGCATTGTGTTGTCAGGAGCTCGGTGAGGTGGCAGACTGCCACCAGGACTTCGGCATGAAGAAATAACCCTCTGAGATTCAGCGCATTGATCGACGTGATTGTGTTACGCCTTCGCACATCCACTTTGTCCCGTACCAAGGGAGTTCTTACTGCTCGGACAGTGTGAACCCAGATCAGAACGAAGGAGGGGGTCATGGTGTGTAAATTAACTCCTTCATTTGCCAATTGATGTGTGTCTATTAAGGCTTTTATTAGTGCAATGTTCGCACACTTCAAACAGCCATTTGTAAATGCTTATATCTTAAACCAACAGATGGAGCAAAGTACATTGTCGATGGAAATTTTCTTTTTTTTAACATTCTGTTCCTAAAGTTGTGCCTCAAGCATAGTATGTTGGTGATGGAAGAAGAGTCAAAGCCTGTATGACTCGATCTTTATTCACCAACGGCCGATTGCTCTGCCTTTCAGTTTGATCGGTGGTGTCGCAAATAGGTCATTCGGAATGGAGGCCTTCATTGTGGCGTGCTCCTTAATGGAACGGCGTAGCTTATCGGAATGCCATCTCTGCTTCAAGTCCCAAAGTTTTCGAGCATCTTCCTTTACACTCTGTATACTATGGGGCGATCAGGTTTTTCTGGTGACCTTCAGCAACGCTCTTCCTGCTTCACTTGTGAAGTTGTTAGCCTCAGTAATGGGAACCTTATCGTATCTAAAAGCCATTTTGGATGTCCTATCGCTTGCCTTCCTTGAGGCCAAAGGACAATGACCCTTACGTACACGTGACCTTTACGTCTGAACCAAACTGAAGGCACGTGCGCACAACCACTTACACAGGTTGGTCCTTCTGAAGGATATTATGGGACTTCTAATGTTCCAGAACTTTCGAGTTACTGAATAGTTTAACAAAAAGCAGGTGTTTCTTTTGTTGTTGTTGTTGTTGTTGTTATTCCAGTTACTCCTTATGAGTTGCAATATAATTAATCGGGTAGCGCATTTGCGATTGAGCGGTCTACTCCATGTTTGATCATTGGCGGAGTCAGATTGCACTGCCAACTGCCATCCTGGTGCAACATCACCAGAAAATGCTGTGTCCCAGAGAATGCTGTCGTTCAGATGGAGATGTACATCTGGTTGTCACACGTGCATTTATTTCCTAGATATTAAAAATCGCAACTCCCTTTCCAAAATCATAGGCCATTTGTGTGCTTGTACTCTGGTGTAAAGAATTGTACAATGAATACCACCTGCAGTAAGTAGGAGTGCCAGGATGTGAGTATGACACAATAACGATTGGACATACAGCATCCTCTTGTGGCACAGAATCCTTGCAAATGTGACAACATGTATGTACACTGTAAGTGGCCGTATGTCTCATCACAGGTGTACCTTATAAATTTCATATTCCAAATTCAAATAAAACAGACTCACTTTTTTTTCTCATCCATGACAGCAGATGCTGTATGTAAATACCATTTAACTTGCACTCACAGAGACCATATTACTTGCTCTCGCATAGACGGTTTAACTCACACTAACAGGAGCAATGTGAGTTGTAATGACAAGCATTTTGCCTTTATTCTGAATACATAGACAATTCTAACGTATTTCAACATAAATTTGAGCATGTCTTGACAATAAATTCTCCATGTAGGATTGAGTTTTGCACGTTAAGCTGGGTGTCCTGTTGGCCAACATTAGTTGCTGGACGTTAAATATCCCACGGTGTGCTTCGTGAAGAGGAGGCGAACTGTCACCAAATTATAAATTGCTGCCCTAACCTACATGGGGCACTGCATCAGCAGCACCACAGTACTCCTGCGAGAGCTGAGGCTTCACCGCAGTCACGTGCTGCATACAAATGAACAAACTGTCAAATTTTACATGTTTAAACGAGACTTGTGGAACAAATCTCAGAGAATCTTAAAACACGTTAAACTGAAATCACTTCATTTTTTCTCCTTATTGACAGTGGAGACACTAAGATGTCTCTGTAGGGCCATATGTGGTACAGTAGTCTCCTCATTGCACCAAAATGTCTATACAGTGTGATATACAGTATATCATAGTCTTGTCGATGAAGGGCCATGAATGGTACAATCATTGCCGGGTTTACTATGGCAACGATGGCGCCTCGGCATCAGCGCCACGATCAGAAGGGGCCAGAGCGACAACGATTTTAAAAAAAGTGTACACATCGTGATACGTTTCAATAAATAATATGTATATAACTTGGAGGGATCAGAAAATGGGAGGCTGTTTTATCCACTGTTTTTTTTTTTTTTTTTTTTTTGCCCATGCACACTTGTGGATATGTCCTTCTGCCGAAGGGCTATCGTTGCTGGTACCCTAGTGGCAACCACCTCCATCTGCAACTTAAACTTGAAAATATTGTGAACAAGGAGAAAAAGACAAAATGTCAAACCCCCCGTGGTTTTAGAAATTTTGCTTTTTTTTTTTTTTTTTTTTGTATACTGAATCGAGGCTCGTGAAAGAGCTAACATTTACTTCACAAACAAATCAACCAGACAAACAAAATATATAAAAAGAGGGAGCGGCAGACAAGATGGGGAGAGAAGGGGAAGCACACAAACACAACATTTGAGAGCAGGGAGATGTGTGGGAGGGAGAGGGCTTGGGGGGAGGAGGTGTGGGAAGGGGGGGGGGGGAGGGGTGGGAGAAGTATAAAACACAAGGACACCAAGGACTTCCAGGACAGAAGTTGGTATTTCAAAAAAGTGGAATTGGGGTGAAATTAGCGGGGGTAGAAAAGATCAAGGTTTTGGATGGGGGAAGATAAGAGATGGTGGTGAACAGCTGTTTTAAAGACCTGGAGGGTGGAGTGGGATTGAAGAGAGTGAGGGAGTTTGTTCCACAGGCGGGAGAAAAGAGGAATGAAGGAGTGAAGGTGAGCAGAGAGTCTTGATTTTGGCAGTTTAACCATAAGAGGGTTGCAGGCAGATCTTGTGCGACCTGTAGGAATATTTGCGGGACAGAGCCCAGAGAGAGCTGGGGGGGGCAAGGCCAGAGAGGAGTCGGTAGAAGACGGAAAGACCACCAACCTACCTGCGGTGAGTGAGTAAGAGGCCCTTGGAGATAGCTTCTTCGCGGGAGATTCCAATGATTCTGAATGCTTTGGTTTCAACAGCGTGAAGACGAGCGAGGTGTGAGGCAGGAGCACCAGCCCAGAGGGGAGAACAGTATTCCATTGAGCTGCGGATGAAAGCCTTGTATGTGGTGAGGAGCTCAGGTGTGCCAAGGAAGGAGTTCGCACGATGGAGGATGCCCAGTCGGTGACTGTCTTTGGAGGCCAGATTTGAAATGTGGTTTTCCCAGGAAAGATCATGGCAGATAGTGAGACCCAAAAGCTTGAGTGACAGAACTTCTTGGAGAGGATTATTCATAAAGTGGATGGGAGGGTTGTCCAGTCGGTCTTTTCGGAGAGACATCGTAAGAGTGTGAGATTTGTCAGGATTGAAAGACATGTTCCACTTGTTTGCCCAGTCTGTGATTTTGTCCAGGTCTGCAGAGAGTGAGGAGGCTGCAGACTGCCGATCTGAGGGATGAAGAATGGAGCGACAGAGAGTAGAGTCATCAGCAAAGAGATAGAGAGGATTTTCAAGAGAGTCAGAGAGATCATTGATGAAGACCAGAAAAAGCACAGGGCCCAGAACACTGCCTTGGGGAACTCCAGCCTCAACAGGAAGAGGAGATGAGAGAAACCCATTCAGGGCCACACGTTGACTACGACTAGAGAGGAAGTCTGCCAGCCATGCGTGGTGATTTCCATGGATACCAAAAGAGGAGAGTTTGGTGAGCAGAGCGGGGTGCCAGACCTTATCGAAGGCACGTGATATGTCAAGGGAGACGGCTCTAATTTCCTGTTTGGCATTGAGGACCTCCATCCATTGTTGCGAAAGCAGAAGCAGCATGTCCAGAGTACAGTGACCAGGTCTGAAACCAAATTGATGATCAGAGATCAAGCCATTGGAGAAGAGGAAAGATTTCATATCTGAAGCAATGATGGATTCCACGACTTTGCTGATAATTGGGAAAAGGCTGATTGGTCTGAAGTTGCTGGGATCTATTTTTGCACCTTTTTTGTGCAAAGCGGTGATGTTGGCAGATTTCCAAGCAGATGGCAGATGACCTTGAACAAAAGAGAGGGTGAAGAGAACAGAGAGAGGGAGTGAAATAGCGGAAGAACAGGATTTTAGGACCCGTGGGCTGATGCCGTCAGGTCCAGTTGCAGAATCAGAGTCGAGGGTTGACAGAAACTTTTCCACCTTGTCAGGAGGAAAGGACACAGAGTCCAGGATCAGCTGGGTACGACTGGTTACGGTGGGTACAGAGAGGGATGGGTTTGGGACACAAGATTTCGAGGCAAACACAGAGTTGAGGCATTCAGCTTTTTCACATGCGGAGTCAGCCGTGTGGCCTTTTGAGGTGAGGGAGGGGATGGAGGGGGAACAAACACCAGAAACAGATTTGACCAGATGCCACCAGGATTTGGAAGAGGGAGAGAGATAAGAGAGTTCGGTCCTTAGAACGGAGAGATATTGTTTCCTGGCTCTCCTGAGGGTGGACACACACTTGTTTCGGGGTTTGTGAAAGGAAATGAGATTTCCTTCCGTTGGATTTGCTTTCCAGGAGACGAAAGCAAGTTGTTTCTGGGCAATAGCCTCACCACAAGAATCCGTGTACCATGGACGGGAGGAAGGGTATGACAACTGAAGATGAGATGGGATAAATCTGTGCATGAGAGAGAGCAATTTACTTTGGAAGAATTGCCAGGATGAGTTGATGTCAGAGGCGATAGAGATGGGAGACCGGTCCAGATGATTGATGGCTGCTTGAAGACCGTGCCAGTTGGCCTGAGTGAAATGCCAGACTCGTCGACGCTGAGGAGGCTCTCTGAGAATGGTCAGAGAGATGTCCACTTTAACAAGCACATGATCAGATGAGCCGATTGGAGCAGAAGAAGAGCAGCAGACATTTTCAGGGAAGTTAGTCATAACCAAGTCCAGACGAGAAGATGCTCCATTGACTGAGATCTGGGTCGGGAAATTGACAGATTGTGTCAGTCCCAGTGAGTCACAGAAGTCCTTTGCTGAAGAGCCATGGCTGGTGATAGAGGTACCCACACCCAGTCAACTGGCATGGTGACAATTGAAATCACCACATATGAGGAAGAGAGATTTGGGATGGGTAGATAGAAGTTGGTCCATATTATCAGACAGTGAGCTGTCGATGGAGTCATCACTGTTTGGTGGACGGTACAACACACATATGAACAAAAGGTGGGAGCGAAGGGGAAGCCGTAGCCAAAGGTATTCCTGGGGGTGAGGTGGAGAGAGGGCAGTCCAGGGCGAGTGAGGAAGAGAGTTTTTTTATGAAGATAGCAACCCCTCCTCCAGGACGAGGCTCAGGTCCGCCATGTACGGAGTTAAAGGCCGCCAGTCGGCCAACTTTGGTTGGATTACAAAACAAAATATTTTGCATATACATACTCATGCATTGTCTTTGTGCCAAGTTTGAAGAAAATCAGACAATGCTTGGCCGATAAATGGTTAGTCACGTTTAATTTAAAAATGGCCACCAGTCGGCCATCTTGGATCTGATCTCGAAAATAAATGACGTGCTTATGTAAGCCATCATTCATGATCTGTGTGCCAAGATTGAACAACATAGGTAAATGAATTTCCGAGAAATGGTTGGAGTCACATTTAAGTAACAAAATGGCCACCAGTCGGCCATCTTGGATCTGATCTCGAAAAACAATGACGTGCTTATGCAAGCCATCATTCATTTTCTGTGTGCCAACTTTGAACATCGGTAAATGAATTTCCGAGAAATAGTTGAGGATGTGTTAAACATCTAGTTTTTTTATAACGACAATGGCCGCCAGTCGGCCATCTTTGATCGCATCCTGGAACAAAATTATTTATACCATCATGTATTGTCTTTATGCCAAGTATGAACAAAATCGGTCCATACATGGCTGAGATACCATATATAGTACAAGTCTCCTTATTGCACCACAATGCCTATACAGGGCCATATATGGTATAATCGTCTCCTTGTTGCACCACAATGCCTATAGAGGGTCATATATGCTACAACAGTCTCCTTATTGCACCACAATGCCTATACAGGGCCATATATGGTATAATCGTCTCCTTGTTGCATCACAATGCCTATACAGGGCCATATACAGTCGTGGCCAAAAATATTGGCACCATTGCACTTTTTTCAAATAACTCACAACTTTTCTCCAAAAATAAGTTGAAATTGACAAAATAATTTGGTCTCCACAATTCTTTATTTCACTGTTAATATTACAAAAACCTCTGCTTTTGATTCAGAACTTAATATATCCTTTTAAATCAGAGAATAAAAAGAAATGGCATTGACAAAATTATTGACTCCCTCGACTTAATATTTGGTAGCACAGCCTTTGGACAAAATAACTGCAGTCAAGCGCTTCTTATAGCCATGAATGAGCTTCCTCCACCTCTCTACTGGCAGTTTGGCCACTTTTCTTGTGCAAACTGCTCCCGTTCTCCCAGATTTGAAGGGAGCCTTCTACCAACTGCTGTTTTGAGATCTCCCCATAGGTGTTCAATTGGATTTAGATCTGGACTCATTGCTGGCTACTTCAGAACAGTCCAGCGTTTTGTCTTGAACCATTCCTGGGTGCCTTTTGAAGTGTGTTTGGGGTCATTGTCCTACTGCAAGACCCATGACCTTTGATGGTGACCCAGCTTTCTGACACTGGGTTGAAAATTTCCCTCCAAAATGCCTTGGCAATCTCCTGATTTCATGATGCTGTGCACACATTCAAGGCACCCAGTGCCAGAGGCAGCACAGCAACCCCAAAACATCACTGAACCTCCTCTATGTTTGACTGTAGGGAAGGTGTTCTTTTCTTTGAAGGCTTCATTTTGTTTTCTGCAAACATAGAGATGATGTGCTTCACCAGAAAGCTCTAATTTGGTCTCATCTGTCCACAGGACATTCTCTCAGATGGATTTTGGCTTGTTCAGGTGTGTTTTGGCAAACCCCAGTCGGGCTTTCTTACGTCTCTCTTTCTCTCTCAGTAGTGGGGTCCTCCTGGGTCTCCTACCATAGAACCCCCTTTCGTTGTCCCCCGTCGCACCGCGGAGCGAAAGGGGGACTACGGTTTTCCCCTCCGTCCGTGTGTGCGTCCGTCCGTCCGTCCGTCCGTCCGTGCGTGCGGACGTGCGTGCGTGCGTAAGCGAAGGACCGAATTCTAATTTGGTGTGTGGGTGAAACTAGGCATAAGGAAGAACGCCATTGAAAATTGGGTCGCCACGCCAAACGCCAAGATGGGCACCACCATATATATGTCTGAACCTTGTGAGCGAAATATCTTGAAAAATAAACGAACTACTAACTTCTAATCTTGTGTTTGGGTGTATCTATGCATAAGGAAGAATGCTATTGAAAATTGGGTCGCCACGTCAAAATCCAAGATGGCCGCCGCCATGTATGTCTGAACCTTGTGAGCGGAATATCTTGAAAAATAAGCGAAGTACCAACTTCTAATCTGGAGTGTGGGTGTATCTAGGCATAAGGAAGAACGCTATTGAAAATTGGGTCGCCACGTCAAAATCCAAGATGGCCGCCGCCATGTATGTCTGAACCTTGTGAGCGGAATATCTTGAAAAATAACCAAAGTACCAACTTCTAATCCGCTGTGTGGGTGTATCTAGGC
>NC_136263.1:60068208-60123208 GCF_964187855.1 Myxine glutinosa | reverse complement strand
CTCAACCAGTAACTTTCATCCTTCCTCCACACATGACCAAACCATCTCAAACTGTTTCTCTTCACAGCATCCATCACAGGCTCTATTCCCATCATCTTTCGCAATTCATCATTTGTCTTCCTCTCTCTCAACGATACTCCACACATCCACCGAACCATTCACATTTCCACCCTTTCCAGCCTTTGTTGCTGCTCTACGTTCATTACCCATGTCTCGGTCCCATAAATCATAACACTTCTCACACATGCAGCATACACCTTTCCCTTCAGCTTCAACGACACTCCCCTCCTCGTTAGCATGCCACTCAGTTCCCGAAACTTCTTCCATGCACATCTCACTCCAGCAACCGTTGCTGAGTCTGATCCACCTTCTCCATTCAGCATGTCTGCTAGATAACAAAATGTTTTCACACCTTCCAGCTGTTATGGATTTGTCACTTCCGTTGTGGTGGTTTGCATCCACTGTAAATATTTCTGAATCCATGTACTATTATTGTGTTCAAAAGGTTTATTGTTCAAGAACTGTTTTCAAAAGGTAAAAAAGTTAATGTTAAAAGAAACAGGAAACCGGATCGGGAAGGAACCGGGCGACAAAGAGGAAGAAGAAGGAAATAAAGAAGGCGGAGCGAGTGAGTCGGACAAGAAGAAGCCGGGCTGCTCTGAGTTCTGAAGCGAACGTTGGCGATCAAGAGTCACGAGTGAACTTTTGGGTTCTCGGGAAAGGGATTCCTGCGACAGAGTTGTCATCGCTGTGACCGATCAACCTGCGTGTCAGGTTTTTGGTGGTGGATTCCGAGGAGAATTATCGTCGGGCCGTTACGACTCAAAGATGGGTCGTCGGCCATTTTGACCCACGCGCTTCGTGCGTCGAGCAAGGGCTTTGCTTCGTCAGCCGTTTTCACCACTTTCAGACGTATCTGGCGTGTGTGTGTGCACCGTGGCTTGAAGATTAATTTGCGGTTCGCCGACTGTGAGCTGTGAAACTCCATACCCGAGGGTGTGATTTCCCAGTCGCCTGGAGGGTGCCTTTGTGCAGCTGTGCCTGTGTGACTGTACTTGCCATCCGAACGGGATTCTGGTCTCGATCGGACATCGTTCTGTCGATCGCTGGAGCGGATCGACTCTGCCTGGAAGCCGGGGAATAAGAGACATTGGGGATGTTCTTGTTTCACTCACTTGGACCACAGTGAGTTCTATATTACAAATCTGATGGTACCATCATCGGACATATTGATTGTACTATTGAATACTATTATTGTTGTACTGTTATTCTTGTGTGATCTTAATACAATATTTGTTTGTGAGTAACAATTGGGGTGGTTTCTCCATTGGTCTTTGACATACAGAATAACACATTTTTCTGCCGTGATTCTTCTCGGGGCTCGGAGGTACACCGTGCCCAGGGGGTCGGGGAGGAGCACGTAACACAGCTTCATGCCGTCGCCAAGATCCAACTCAACATTTCCTCCATCTGCAGCTCCCTCTGTGCACACCTTACACTTGAATGTAGCTGCCGCACTGGATAATGACCCTCTCAAACAACTACATTTTTGATGAACCCACTCAGCGCACATTGTACATTGAATGGAATTCACTCCGGCACCCTTCCTGCACGCAGCACACGGCCACTTCCCAGTTCTTTCCACCTCGCCACATGCTTTACCACTTGCCATCACCTTCGTTTTTCCGATATTCACCTTCAGACCTTTTGTCTCCATACATTCCTTCCACTTGTTCATCTTCTCCTTCAGTCCATCCATAATTTCTGCAATCAACACCAGATCATCTGCATACAACAACTCCCACGGTAAACCCTCCTTTACGTTCCGAGCCAGCACCTCCATCACAGCTACAAATAGTAGTGGACTTAGTACCGACCCCTGATGCACTCCTACCTTCACCTCAAACTCACCACTGTTCCCGTCCTTCGTCCTTACAGCTGTGCACGCTCTTTTGTACATTGCCATCACGACTCTGATCAACCATTCCTCCACTCCTAACTTCCTCAATGCCCATGTCACTACTTCACGTGGAACCCTACCGAATGCTTTCTCCAGATCAACAATCCCAAGAAACAACTTCTTCCTCTTCTCCATGTACTTCTCCTGCAACTGCCTCACAATCAAAAGCACTTCTGTCATTCCTCTTCCTGGCATAAATCCAAACTGCATTTCGTCGATCTTCACTTTCTTCCCTATCCTCCTCTCCAACACCCTTTCCAATACCTTCATTCCATGCTCTAATAACTTTATCGCTCGGTACGAGCCACACTCCAGAGGGTCACCTTTCCCCTTGTATAGAGGGATGAGAGTACTCAGTTCCCAATCCACTGGAATGTGGCCTTCTTTCACCACCAGATTGCAGATCTCTGTCATTCTCTTCACACCCCAATTTCCCGCTGCCTTCAACATATCTCCCACAACTCCCGTCGGCCCTCCCGCTTTTCTACTCTTCATTGCTTTTATCGCTTCCGCAACTTTCTTCTCGGTTATCTTCTCTGCCGGTCCTAAAACTGGGTTACTCTCCATGTTGCCATCCCATTCATTCTCTGCATTCAACAGTATTTCCATATATCTCTTCCCTCTTCCTTTAATTCCATCTGGGTCCACAATGATTTGTCCCACTTCATCCTTCAAGCAACTCACCCCCATCACATCACACCTCTCTTTCGCTATCTGCTTTGCAATCCTGAATACTGCTTTCTGACCCTCTTCCGAATCCAAGCGTTCTCCGAACATTTTCCTCCATGCCTCCTGCGCCTTTGCTACCTCTTTCTTTGCAGCCTTCCTGGCTGCCTTATAACTTTCATGCTCTGCCTTTTCTGCCCCCATACCCTTCGCCTTCTGCCACTCCTTGAACTTCTTCCTCTTCTCGTTAATCTTCTTTCCAACTTCATCATCCCACCACCATGTTTCCGAGTGCCTCGATGGTCCTTTTGTCCATCCACATACCTCACCAAGCTCCCAACAGACTATCTTTCATTGACATCCAACTACTTTCATGCTCAACCACATCATCCTCTACCTTACTCAGCCTCTCTTTTAATGCCTCCCTCACTGTCACCTCTTTCAACCTCTACACCTTCATTCTCGGTTGGTACTTCACCCGCCAAGCTCTCCTCGCACCTTTCACCCTTATGCCATGTATATATGTACTCATAGCATAACCCATTAAACTTTGGGCATGCATATCCCATTTAATACACCCACTGGTTCTTTGTGCAGACCATGATCATGGCCCTAAGACACACACTCCCTTAAGTAACCGTGGGATATTTTAATTCTGTGCGATTGGACACAAAACAGCTTATTATGGGTTCGAAGAACATGCCCTGATACAGAATCTCATTTTGGAAATCCAGCAGGTATGGTTTTCATCGGATCTGATTCTGTCGGGAAGGCAAACAAACCTTCCAGGAAGCTTTCTTGCCACCCTATCGGGGGTTAGGAGGAGGAGTAGGGGGAATAGGATCTGTCACAATGTGGGGTACCATATACCAGCAGATTGCAGTCTTATCAATTGTGAGGCTCACTCTCAAAGTTTCCATCTGTTCGATTGGGCTGCGCGCTGCAATTGTGAAGGTGGCATGGGGTCGGAATGTTCTCCTGAGATCTTGTGCAGACATGCTTTAAGCAAAAGAATGCTTTAAAAAAAAAATTGTACACCCCATTTTTTTTTTTTTTATACAAAATTTTTGTCTGCCATAATTATTTTTTGTGTACCAAAGCTTTGTGGGCATCGGGGTCGTGGTGCACAAATCGTAATGAGTTTGGGTGTTTGGTCCATAGGGTGGCAGTGAATAGATTCGAACGATGAACTCCTTGATCCAACCAACAAACATGGTCTGATGTCTGTCTAATGCTTCTTGAAAGCAAAGTATCGATGACAAATAGGTGTGATTGAGCACTATCGCTGTGCAATTGCTTCTTTTGACTAATTATGTCGTTGTCGACTTTTTCTAGTTAACTCGTTGCTGATGATAAAACGAAAGGGGCATCCATTCTGGATGCCAAGTGATTGCTTCACTTAGTTTCTTCTCCATCACAAGTCGATTGGACTGAAATTGGCTTTTCATTTCCTCGGGAACAAAGTATTATTTCTGCTGTTGAACGTGATGTTGATCATCTTTATAAATGTGAAATGTAATCAGTTAATCACACTTGTCGTAATTATATTCTGCTTGACAGAGCGACCAAAGTAGAGCTTGAGTATAGATAGATACTTCTTGGACATTGATGATGCAAAATAAGTCTTGTAGTTATTACCTCCATCACCGAAGGTGGATCGAGGTTGTTTTCACCCCTGTCTGTATGTTTGTCTGTCTGTTTGTTACTTGCAAAATCAAAGATTTTTCAAGGATATTGGTTGGTCTTGTGCGTTATTGTGTCCATCTGTTTGTCTGTCTGTCTGTTTGTCTGTCAATCACCTACAGGTCACAATTCCAAACCGATCATCATTAAACTTTACCACATTGGAGAGGTAGTCACAACTGAGAAGCCTATTGATTTTGAGGTCAAAGGTCAATGGTCATCTTGAGGTCAAATTTCTAAAATCATCATTTTTCATCCGATGGACTCTATAATTAAACAGCAATTGAAAAGTGCATCAGTGAATTCGGAAACCAACTATTTTTAAGTCAAAATGTCAAAGATCAACTCAGGGTCAAACTTCTAAAAACAATTTTCATCTGAAAAATCATCAATTTTCATCTGATTGACTTGAAAATTAAACAGCAATTGCATAGTGCCTCACTGAATTGAGAAACCCTTTTTCAGGTAAACTCAAGGTCAAACTTCTAAAATCATCAATTTTCATCTGAAAATGACATCACCAATTTTTGATGAACAAATATTTCGACAGCTTCCGCTTCCGGTTTTGCCAGCGAGGTTGTGGATTTTCCAAGCTCTCCACGCTATCAAAGTAAAGTATTTTCCCGTTTGTATTTTTGTCAAAACTGTATTTTTATTTTACGGTGTGTGTGTCGACTGTGTTTTTTAGCTGCGTCGCAGACGCTGCTCATAGAGTGCCCTCTGCTGTTGTTCTTGTTCTTGTGCTTCTTCTTCTTCTTCTTCTTGTTCTTGTTGTTCTTGCAAAGAAGACAAAACCTCAAAGCTCCACCCATTCTGGGAACCATAGCTCCACCCATTGTGGGAGAGGCTTCATATAAACAAATATCCACCATTTTATTAACTCGCATAGCTTTGAGGCCTGTTTTGTAGGCCCGTGGTGTCTTGCTCTCTCACACAGTTTTCTTTCAAATCAAATTCGATATATCATTTCATTTTTCACAGTCGCTAACATAGTTTTAGACTCGGTTGAAAAAAAACGGGAAGAAAATCCGATGAAAGTTGCCCTTTATAGAACGAAATGAATTCTCAAAGGCCTGTAACTTCAAGTCCATTGAGATATATATTTTTTAAATCGCGGCATGGTCAGTCATACACCGCCCGAAATAACAGACGGGAAAATGCCGAGATATATATATATATTTTAAATCGCGGCATGGTCAGTCATACACCGCCTGAAATAACAGACGGGAAAATGCCGAGATATATATATTTTGTTTAAATCGCGGCATGGTCAGTCATACACCGCCTGAAATAACAGACGGGAAAATGCCGAGATATATTAAAAATTCGTCCATTTGATGACAATCGTCACGATGAAATATTTAATTTATACATCGTCACAATAATGTGGAGAGAGGAGCATAGCTTCGTTCACGTGTCGCCACACACGGGAAATTGCCGAGATATATATTTTTTTAAATCGCGGCATGGTCAGTCATACACCGCCTGAAATAACAGACGGGAAAATGCCGAGATATATTAAAAATTCGTCGCCACACACGGGAAATTGCCGAGATATATTTTCACTTTGCACAAAAATAACATCAAGTAATCGAATCAATAGGAATGTCCTGTGCCTATAACATCGACGTTATAGGCACAGCTGCATCTAGGCATTGTGTAATATCGACGCGGCTTTTGTTTTAATTAAAACTTTTTGTACTTGTTCTAGTAAGATCTCGGTGTAAATCGTACATACCTGTGTATAATCGTCGGTTGGTCCTGCCACGTTTTTCAGGCCTGGTCTCTCAAGGTTTTCACGTCTCCTCTCGGTGGTCGTTTGTTGTCCATTTACTTTCGTTCTCTCACTGTATTGATATTTTCTTTGTCTTTCTTTTCACCCTGTACTTTCCCCGATCATCTTACCCTTTGTTTAAAGTCTTAATTTAAAAAAAAAACTCGAAAAAAAAAAAAGAATTTCCTTCTCTCCCAGTGTTCTTGTTCGTTCTTTGACCACATGTTTGCCCCCCCCCCCCCCGTTTTTTTCCCTCTCCTTCCTTCAAAACTCAATCCTCTCCAGCCAACACCTTTCCAATTCTAGTTTTCACCATACTTCAACTTTCTCCTTCTTCCTCTGATCCACTTTCACCAAACCTTCAAATAAATATATTAACGAAGAATTAAAAAAGAAACTCATTTTGCAATAAATGTTCGTTTTCTATTAATCGTCCAACACTTTCTAAAATCCAAACTCACCCCTCCACTCCTGAACTCCCCTCTCACCCCTCCCCTCCTAAATTCACCCCTCCCCTCCTAAACTCCCTCCTCGCCCCTTCCCTCCTGAACTCCCACCCAACCCTTCCACTTCAAATCTCCCCCCTCACCTCTCCCCTTCAAAACTCCCCCCTCCCCTTCAAATCTCCCCACCCTCCTTTTTTCTCCAATTCTCCCCACTCACCCTTCCTCCTCAAAGCGCCCTCCTCCCCGCTTCCTCTCCCTTCCATCTCTTACCTCCATCTCCTCCAACCTTTTTCCTCGCTCTGCCCCCCCCCCCTCCTCAAACAACACCTTACTGTCACTCATCCAATCACCATCAAACCTTTTGTCCTCCTGATTCTTCCCTTTCTCCTAGCTCTTATGAAATCTCCGACACACTATCAACAGCATTCCCTACCTCCTCCTCCTCTTCCTCATCTACCCTACCCATCCCCTCCCCTGTCCTGTATCCGATGCTTCCCCTTCCTCTTCTTTAACGGTATGGGCCTCAAACATCCGGGGCCTTTGCTCAAACCTGATTGATCTCTCCATACAGGTTGCTTCTAGACAAACCAAAATTAATCGGCTTAACAAAAACTTTCCTCCTTCATGATGTCTCTGATTCCTTAATATCTCTCCCGCGTTACTCCCTCCACCGGTATGATAGACCTGAGCCTCGTTCTGGAGGTGGGGTTGCTATCTTTATCAAAAACTCTCTTCCTCACTCTCCCTGCACTACCCTCTCTCCTCCTCACCCCCAGGAATACCTCTGGCTACGGCTTCCCTTTCGTTCCCAGCTTTTGTTCATATGTATTCTGTACCGTCCTCCAAACAGTGATCGCACAGCTGAAAGAACATATGACTCCATTTACATCTCGCTGTCTGATAACATGGACCAACTTCTATCCACTCATCCCAACTCTCTCTTCCTCATATGTGGTGATTTCAACTGTCATCTTGCTTGCTGGCTGGGTGTGGGTACCTCTCACACCAGCCATGGCACCTCATCAAAGGACTTCTGAGACCAACTGGGCCTGACACAATCTGTCAATTTCCCGAACTGGATATCAGTCAACAGAGCATCTTCTCTTCGAGACTTGGTTATGACAAACTTCCCTGCAAATGTCTGCTGCTATTCTTCTGCTCCAATCGGTTCCATCTGACCATATGCTTGTTAAAGTGGACGTCTCTCTGACCATTCTCAGCGAGCCTCCTTAGCGTCGACGACTCTGGCATTTCATTCAGGCCAACTGGCATGGTCTTCAAGCAGCCATCAATCAACTGGACTGGTCTCCCATCTCGACTGCCTCTGACGTCGACTCATCCTGGGAATTCTTCCAAAGTAAATTGCTCCCTCTCATGCACAGATTTATCCCATCTCATCTTCAGTTGTCATACCCTTCCTCCCATCCATGGTACACGGAATCTTGTGGTGAGGCAGTTGCCCTGAAACAACTTGCCTTCGGCTCATGCAAGGTAATTGCAACGGAAGGCAATCTCGTTTCCTTTCACAAAGCCCGGAACAAGTGTGTTTATAGCCCGGAACAATGAAATTCTTATAACTGTCTACGAGTCTCTGACATCGACTGGGATAAATTTTTGTCCACTCCTCCATGCAGAATTCTTTCAGCTGTGCGATGTTTGAGGGGTTTCTTGCATGCACAGCTCGTTTCAAATCCCCCCACAACATCTCGATCGGATTTAGATCCGGGCTTTGACTTGGCCATTCCAGAACCATCCATTTCTTTCTTTTCAGCCATTCCTTAGTGGATTTACTGGTATGTTTAGGGTCATTGTCATGTTGCAAGGTCCACCTTTAGTTGAGCTTCAACTTTCCGACAGATGGCCTCACATTATCCTCAAGCACCCTCTGGTACAATGAAGAATTCATCGTGGATTCTATGATGGTGAGCTGCCCAGGCCCTGATGCAGCAAAGCTGCCACAAACCATAATATTTTCACCACCATGCTTTGCAGTTGGTATCAGGTTCTTGTGGTCAAATGCTGTCTTTGGTTTTTGCCAAACATGTCTTCTGGTACTGTGGCCAAATAGCTCTACCTTTGACTCATCTGTCCATAGCACATTGTTCCAGAAGTGCTGGTCTTTGCCTCGGTGTTCATTGGCAAACTTTAGTCTTGCCCTGATGTTCTTTCTGGACAGCAAAGGTTTCCTCCTGGCACACCTCCCATGTAGATCAAATTTCTGCAGCCTCTTTCTAATGGTTGACTCGTGCTCTTTGACATCACCAGTGGTAAGAGCTACCTGTAGGTCCCGTGATGACATTCTGGGGTTCTTAGAGACCTCTTTCAGCATCTTGCGGTCTGCTCTCGGGCTGAACTTGCTGGGGCGGCCTGGCCTGAACAAGTTGGCAGTTGTTTGGAATCTTCTCCACTTGTAGATGATCTTCCGGACAGTCGAATGATTGATTTCAAATTGTTTGGAGATCTTTTTAAATCCCTTCCCAGACTCGTGGGCATCTATAATCTTCTTTCTGAAGGCCCCAGAAAGCTCTTTTGATCTAGGTTTGGTGATGCCGCACACTTCAACAACATAGAGCAAACCAAACTAAATGTCTGAGGTTTAAATAAGGCAGGTTCCTCCAAGATCCTCTCTAACGATGTTCTAATCATTTGCACCTCAGCTGGTGCACCTGATTCTAATTTTAGGTATTTGAAGTAGTGATAAATGTAGGGGTGTACTTACTTTTTCCACATGCGAAATTTGCATTTATGTTTATTTAAATTATACAATGGACTACAAAATGTAAATGTTTCATGATATTTGTTATATTACATCACCTTTATCTATGAATATTGTTGAAATGAAGATGAAATAGCTGTATGTTGAAATATGTTGAAAAAGTCAAAACTTTACATGGGGTGTACTTACTTTTTCACGTGACTGTATATATTAATATATATATATATATATATATATATATATATATATATATATATATATATATATATATATATATATATATATATATATATATATATATACTCTCAAGACTAAACTCTCAAACCTGTCTCCCTCTTCCAAATCCTGGTGGTGCCTGGTAAAATCTGTTTCTGGTGTTTGTTCCCCCTCCATCCCCTCCCTTACCTCAAATGGCTGCACAGCTGACTCTGAACATGAAAAAGCTGAATGCCTCAACTCTGTGTTTACCTCAAAATCTTGTGTCCCAAACCCATCTCTCTCTACCGACTGTACCGAGTCGTACCCAGCTGCTCCTGGACTCTGTGTCCTTCTCTCCTGACAAGGTGGAGAAGTTTCTGGCAATCCTCAATGCTGATTCTGCAACTGAACCAGACGGCATCAGCCCACGGGTCCTAAAATCCTGCTCTGCCGCGCTTTTACACCCTCTCTCTGTTCTCTTCCCCCTCTCTTTTGCTCAAGGTCATCTGCCATCCGCTTGGAAATCAGCCAACATCACCGCTTCACACAAAAAAGGTGCAAAAACAGATCCTTCCATCTACAGATCCAATCAGCCTGCTCCCAATTATCAGCAAAGTCATGGAATCCATCATTGCTTCGGATATCAAATTCTTCCTCTTCTCCAATGGCTTGATCTCTGATCATCAATTTGGTTTCAGACCAGGTCACTCAACAATGCTGTCTCAAGCTGTCTCAACAATGGATGGAGGTCCTAAATGCCAAACAGGAAATCAGAGCTGTCTCCCTTGACATATCACGTGCCTTCGATACGGTCTGGCACCCCGCTCTGCTCACCAAACTCTCCTCCTATGGTTTCCTTGGAAATCTTCACGCATGGCCTGCGGACCTCCTCTCTGATCGTAGTCAACGTGTGGCCCTGAATGTATTTCTCTCATCTCCCATTCCTGTCCAGGCTGGAGTTTCCCAAGGAAGTGTTCTGGGCCCTGTGCTTTTTCTGGTCTTCATCAATGATCTCTCCGACTCTCTTGAAAATCCTCTCTATCTCTTTGCTGATGACTCCACTCTCTGCCGCTCCATTCCTCGTCCCTTAGATTGGCAGTCTGTAGCGTCCTCGCTCTCTGCAGACCTGGACAAAATCACAGACTGGTCAAACAAGTGGAACATGTCTTTCAATCCTGATCCTGAACAGAGAGAGGTATGTGCTCTACCGAGTGCCATTCTTGTGAGGTACGCATTGGGGGCAAAGGTGTGAATAGATTAACCAAATTGATATGGAGAGTAGGTAAGATGTTATATACAGTATAGGAGAGAGATAATGTATAGCGTTGGAAACCTTGTGAGGAATGGGGAAAGAAAGGAGTTTGGAAGGAGATGGGAGGAAGTGGAAAATGTAAGCTCAGGATGGACCTGCACCTTGACCTGCATGTACCTGGAACGGTGCCACACAGCGATCCACCCTGTTGCACACTCCTGTATTTGTTTTGTGCTCATAAACCGGGCACTGATCGATTTGTTGGGTAAATAAGAAACGAACATCCTGGTGCTTTTCCACAACTCCCTCGAGAGATTTGTTTTCTGGGTGAACACAGCATCTCAGGTTATCAGGAACAGCGGATTTAATGAGGTTAGATGTAATTCGCGGCACATGAGCACACACTCAGATACTATAATTAACTGTAGTAATGTACCGTCATTAGCTGTTATTACACCGTTCCACAGTACATTGTGTTTTTTTTTTAAATGTGAAATGATGTAGAAAATGCAATAACGGTTTGTTACTATGCTAAGGACTTTGTCGAGATTGTGCAGTCACCTTAATGATGTCTTTGTACTTATTAGAGGCTCGCATCGAGACGGATGTGTTCGGTCTGACGCTCCGCAGAGTATGTCTCTGGTTTGGAACATGATCGAAAAGCCATGAGCGTGTTAGCCCAGATTTGTGTTCGAAATCACCCACGCAGTCAGACGTGCGCAGATTCCAATTCGATTCTGATCTAAACCCACAATTTCCCTTGCTGTTCCATCCTCCTTCATGGAGATGTGAGAATTCAATGAAAATCTGTGCATTTGCAAAAATTAAAAACACAAAAACTTCTTGGAGCTCAGGAAGATCCAAAGTAAAAATTGACAAGTATCGACAACTACAAGGGGAATTGAAAATGTTTTGCAACACAGGTATATCGAAAAAAGATAGGTTTTCAAATGTATTTCTCAATGTAACTTCTCCCATCATATATATTTGGAATACAGGTGTAATTTTCAACTGCAATATATATATACAGACTTGGCATTTAATATGGAATATTTTTTTGTGGGGGTGAACTTACTTTTCAAGATGTCTTAGAACCAAAAGTTCATTGGAATTATGTTGAAATTATTCTAGATTTTGTTAATGTGACCTTTAAAAGAAACAAAAACCACATTTGACATTTCGAAGCAAATAAATTGATCCTTGAAAGTGATGTAAACTGATATCGAACTCAATTCACGGACAGCACTGTGTTAAACTTCTGTTCGTTTTCCAGAAGTATCTCTTTATTTTGCACATCAGCCAAAAATTTTTTTAACAAAAACAAAAGTTAAATTACGACTGGGATTATGGACAGTAAAATTACAGTTCAGCACTTCGTGTAACCCCCACTAGCATTCAGGAGAGCACGTACACATCGAGGCATGCTGTTCACGAGATTTGCCAAGGTTTGGACAGGAATTGCTTGCCATGCAGTTACAATAGCCTGCTGCAATTCACGCACAGAGGTAGGCTGCTGGTCCAAGTGGTTGATTTGACACGTTAATTCTGCCCACAAGTTCTCTATCGGATTCATATCCGGGGACATGGCAGGCCACTCCATATGCTCTACACCACGGTCAGCAAGAAAGTGTTGGATCATGCGAGCACGATGAGGCCATGCATTGTCATCTTGGAACACAAAGGTTCCTCGAAAGTCTGCACAAGCAAATGGAAGCAATGTTTCTTCCAGAATGGCCCTGTACTTGAACTGGCTCAGGTTTCCATTCAGAACAACCAGGTCAGTTTTGCCCCCTGCATGAAAAGCAGCCCAAACGGTCACCCCACCACCTCCAGCTTGGACTCTTGGCACTATACAATCTTTGTTGTTGGCTTCATGCACTTGTCTGCGCACTCGGACACGGCCATCTTGACGATAGACCAGAAATCTAGACTCGTCACTGAAGATCACATGATTCCAGTGTCCTGGCTGCCATTGACTGGACTCTCTGGCCCACTGCAATCGGCGCTGGTGGTGTAGTCTGGTCAGGCGTGGCTTTCTCAGGGGACGCCTGGCACGATAGCCTGCTTGAACCAGTCGTTGGTTGACTAGCCTTCTCGATACAGGCACATTTGTCAATTGCTGCCACTCAGCCCTAAGCTGATTAGCTGACTTGCTACGGCCATTGCAGACTAACCGGTGCAGCTGGTGATCATCCCTCCTTGTTGTTCTGCGGGGACGTCCTGGCCTCGGTATTGGAGTAGGGACACCCCTCTGAGCATTTCGTTTCAGGATCTTTGACACCTGACCTTGAGTGATGCCATACTGCCGAGCAATAGCACGCTGTTTCATGCCGTAATTTCGTAAAGCCAGCCCTCCATGACAAACAGCATTGTCGAGTTGACGGACCATCTCCAGAGGAAGCGGCAATAACTTTTGGAGACGTGCAGCAGTTGTTTTCCACTAATACAGAACGCAACAACCCTTGTATAGCTGACTGTGAAGCCAATCATCAAATGCACCTCTCTGTACATTTTGCCACGCCACCTGTGATATAATCCTGTTGTTGACTTCTTGCTGCGACAGACAATCAGTGACATGGTTCTTTTAACAAATAAATCACCAAAGTGTAAAAGAAACTCACCAGATTGATATACTGAGTGAAGAAAGTAAACCCAAGTCAAAAAAAAAAAATTCCATATTAAATGCCAAGTCTGTAGTAGTGGACTTAGTACCGACCCCTGATGCACTCCCACCTACACCTCAAACTCACCACTGTTCCCGTACAGCTGTGCGCGCTCTTTTGTACATTGCCATCACTACTCTGATCAACCATGCCTCCACTCCTAACTTCCTCAATGCCCATGTCAATACTTTGCGTGGAACCCTATCAAATGCTTTCTCCAGATCAACAAACCCAAGAAACAAATTCTTCCTCTTCTCCATGTACTTCTCCTGCAACTGCCTCACAATGAAAAGCGCGTCTGTCGTTCCTCTTCCTGGCATAAATCCAAACTGCATTTCGTCGATCTTCACTTTCTTCCTTATCCTCCTCTCCAACACCCTTTCCAATACCTTCATTCCATGCTCCAATAACTTTATCGCTCGGTACGAGCCACACTCCAGAGGGTCACCTTTCCCCTTGTATCGAGGGACGAGGGTACTCAGTTCCCAATACACTGGAATGCGGCCTTCTTTCACCACCAGATTACAGATCTCTGTCATTCTCTTCACACCCCAACTTCCTGCTGCTATCAACATATCTCCCACAACTCCCGTCGGCCCTCCCGCTCTTCTACCCTTCATTGCTTTTATCGCTTCCTCAACTTCCTTCTCAGTTATCTTTTCTGCCGGTCCTAAAACTGGGTTACTCTCTATGTTGCCATCCCATTCATTCTCTGTATTCAACAGCATTTCCATATGTCTTTTCCATCTTCCTTTAATTCCATCTGGGTCGACAACGATTTTTTCCCACTTCATCCTTCAAGCAACTCACCCCCATCACATCACACATCTCTTTCGCTATCTGCTTTGCAATCCTGAATACTGCTTTCTGACCCTCTTCCGAATCCAAGCGTTCTCTGAACATTTTCCTACATGCCTCCTGCACCTTTGCTACCTCTTTCTTTGCAGCCTTCCTGGCTGCCTTATAACTTTCATGCTCTGCTGTTTCTGTTCCCGTACCCTTCACCTTCTGCCACTCCTTGAACTGCTTCCTCTTCTCATCAATCTTTCCAACTTCATCATCCCACCACCATGTTTCCGAGTGCCTCGGTGGTCCTTTTGTCCATCCACATACCTCACCAACGGCTCCCAACAGACTAGCTTTCATTGACATCCAACCACTTTCAAGCTCAACCACATCATCCTCGACCCTACTCAGCCTCTCTTTTAATGCCTCCCTTACTGTCACCTCTTTCAACCTCCACACCTTCATTCTCGATTGGTACAGCATCCGCCGAGCTCTCCTCGCACCTTTCACCCTTATGTCGCAGACAACCAAGTGGTGCTGTGAAACAGCCTCCTCCCCCGGGATCACCTTTGTGTCCCGGAGGTGCCCCCAGTCTCGCCTACGCACCATCAGGTAGTCAACGGTTGTCGTCGACCCACCTGACGTGTATGTAACAAGCTTATTATCCTCTTTCTGGAACTGAGTATTACAAATCAACAAATCAGCTCCATCAGCAAACTCCAAAATCCTTTCACCTTCTCCATTTCTCACACCATATCCGTAACCCCCATGAACTCCCTCAAAACCATCCATACTCCTTCCCACATGTCCATTTAGGTCTCCTCCTACCACAACAACTTCCTCATCTTTCACGTTTTCCATCAGCTTCTCTATCGCACACCAGAACTTGTCCTTCTCTTCATCGCTTCGACCAACCTGCGGAGCATATGACGTTCGAGACGCAACGCAATGCAAATATGACGCAACGAGATGACGTTCACCAAGAGCTTTCCAATCATCATTTTCACCATCATCAACCTATCACTCACTCTAGTCACACTCACCACACTGTCTACAAACTCCTCAGAAAACAGGACACCAACACCATTCATGCCCTCCAGGCACCCTTGCCACACAAACTTGTATTTCTGTCCCTGCCTACCCTTCACCATTCTCACACCACTTCCCTTCCATCTCGTCTCTTGCACACAACATATGTCCACTCTTCTTCTGACCAACACTTCCACCACTTCTCCTGATCTCCCTGTCATTGTCCCTACATTCCATGTCCCAAACCTCAGAAACCGATCTCCACTTCGGGCTGTACCCTGCCCATAAGTAGTTGTAATTGTCATGGTTCTCTTTTTGAGGCAATGTTTTTATGGCCGGATGCCCTTCCTGACGCCAACCCTCTTAGTCATCTCTTACGACACGCAGGGATACGGTGTACCTATTCTAATCCAGGGTACACACTGGGAAACGTTTAAAACATGTAAATTCTTGGGGGGGGGGGGGTGTCAGCATCACGGCTGCGGTTTAAACATATTTAAATAATATTTAAACAAAACCATGAAAAACAATCTGGGAAAAGTCCCTAAGTGAGAACGTGGATTTGAGAAAGCAAGGAGCAGAGGTGGAAGAAAAACGAGATATAGGGGGCGGGGCATAAGTCGAGACGAGGAGGAGAGCGAACAAGCACGTGTCTGGGAGGAGAGAAAGAATTAATATGGAATTGTTTTTTTTTGTTGTTTGTTTATTTGTTTGTTCTGTTTTCAAAACGCTGGACAAAGGGTAAGATGTTCGTGAGAGGTAGGGGGGAGAAAAGAAAATCAAAGAAACAAGAAAATACTATGAAGGACAGAACTTATATTCACAAAACACTGACGGGCGGGGGGGGGAGGGAGCCTGGAGAGACCAGGCGCGCACTGGGGGCGAATACAAAAACGACTAATTACACACAAATTTGCAACAACTACAAAACCAAAACCAAATAGAAACATACAATAACACATACACAACAAAATACCCAGCGGAAATTTGACAAAGACACAAACGGGAAAACACTCAAACTTTGATGCCGTGGAGAGATCGAAGCAGGCCTCGTAGTCGTCGCTCGAGGGACCGGAAGTCGGAAGTCCAAAAATGTAAATGTAAATGTTTGTAAATGGACTACAAAATGTAAATGTTTCATGATATTTGTTATATTATATCACCTTTATCTATCAATATTGTTGAAATGAAGATCAAATAGCTATATGTTGAAATATGTTAAAAAAGTCAAAACTTTACATGGGGTGTACTTACTTTTTCACGTGACTGTATATGTCTGCTATTCCTTCAATAAAACAAATTTCATCCATCATATGAATGCACAACCTATTTGTTCTTCAAACTAGCAATTCCCTAGTAATGGTAAACTTTTGAAATGCTCTTTTAACTTCTCATCAATGGTGGACTTCAAGTAATCGTTTTCTTGAAAATGCTTATACAGCTGAGATTTCAGATGCCACATAAATTAATAGTCACACGGAGCCAAGTCTGGGCTGCAAGGTAGATGATTAAATAGTAGGCGCATGACGGCCTTTGCTCAACAACTCTTGTCTTGTGAACTGGCGCATTGTCATGCAGCATCAGAACGCCATGCGCCATCATCCTTTGGCATTTATCGCGGACGGCTTCATGCATCCGTGCCAGCAAGTCAGCACAATATTGACCAGTAATCATAGTTTTGCACAGCATGGAATCAGAAACACCTCTTTGAATCCCACAAGATGCTGGCCATAATTTTGCCACCTGAGGTCTGGGGTGTAGATGCCTGGTGCTTCCAGTGCATTGATTCAGTCTTAGTCTCAAGGTCTCAATGGTGAACCCATGTCTCAACACCAGTAACCAGACCTGACAAAAACTGTGCTAGGTCTGCGTTGAAGAGCCCCAGATACTCTTCACTGGAATCTGCTCTCTGGTGGCGATCTTGAGGTTTCTTGGCAACCATCCAGTGGAATCCTTTGGCTTGGAAAGATGTACATGGAGAATGGTTTCAGTACTCCCAACAGAAATGCTAAACTATGTTGCAGGTTCTGCAACCTAGCTTGATCGGCGATCAGACATCATCATGCTTCCCACAGCAGAGATTATTTCGGGAATGGTTGCATCCGAGGGTTGTTCAGATCTGGGTTAATCTTCGATCGATTTTTCTGCCATGTTTACCCTTCTTCACCCATCCTGTCCACTGCGGTATAATGAGGGACATCCTCCCCTTCCTTGGACAAATACTTCATATCTGCGAGTTGTTCAAGCTTTGAAATGTCCATTATTCAATGACCCTGAAAAGAACAGACCAGCATACATTATTCATCCACAGATGGTAATACAGACATGGAGTTGGGCATTAATTATAAATGTAAAAACGGCTTTTAATAACGCATATTAACTGTGGAGTAGGCACACTCTAAGTAGGCTATGACAATTGCAAAACTTATAGCTTTTGCAAAATTGCAAATTGCCAAAAAGTCATGATGCCTTCCCCCATCCCTTGGGGCGTGTTGGGGAGGGCGGGTGGAGAGAGGAAGGAGTGAGGGATGTCATCGGTCATCTTGTTGCAATATGCAGATGGTGGGATCCAATAAATTAAAATTATAGGTTAAAAGTTGCTTAACATAAAATGTCATTTTACACTGATATTTTGTCATATATCGATAGACCTTTATGAAGTGTGTGTGTGTGTGTGTGTGTGTGTGTGTGTGTGTGTGTGTGTGTGTGTGTGTGTCATTCCAAGCCGGTTAACATATGACATCTCTCCATATAAAGCCTCCTTAATGTCGCGAGCCTATACAGCAATACAATACACATAATCACGTTTCCCACTTAATGCCTCTGCTGACAATCAAGATGTGGCAAGTGAGGTTACAAAAGAGTGTGGAACAGTAAATAGTTGTAGAATGTTCTGCTCAAAAAAAACATCAAGCCTGTAGAAATTTTGTGATGATTGCCTGCACAGAACAGTGATAATTGCCTCTCAAGGACATATCTGTATTAAAGAGTGCCTTGGGGAAAGACCTTTTTGATGGACGAGGCTGTTAAGAATGATGTCCTGCACTGGCTTTGCACACATCCACAATAATTTTGCAGACATTCAAATCTTCCACTCCAATGGGACAATTTCCTGTCCAAAGCTGGTGAATACCTTGAAAACTATTTTTAAGTATAATTTTATCGAATATGAATATAAGCTTGGTTGTGAGTATAAATCAATTTCCAGATAAAATTAAAAAACACCCTCATATCTATATCTAGAATACATAAGACAAGGATGACTGTCTGTTCGTCCGTTCGCCCCCGTGGTTTTAGTAATTTGCTGTACGGAGTTGAAGGCCGTCAGTCGGCCTTCTTTGGTCGGATTACAAATACAAAATCTTCATATGTATATTCTTATGTATTGTCTTTGTGTCACGTTTGAACAAAATCAGACAATGCATGTTCAACAAGCATTCTGAGTATTGTGCTGCAATACATGTCCCCTACCAAAGTTCAAAGTGCCATAACTTTGTCAAAAATGATCGAATATGCAAATTTATGCATGGTTGATGCTGGTTTTCAAACTTGATCTGAGGTATGCTGAGACACATGTGTGTCACGCCTCGCCTCGTTGATAAGCCCGCAAGGTCGCTCCGTGGAGCGGCCTGCACGTATTGCACTGTGTGAATTATATAATTACCAACTCACGGTCTGAGGTACTAGCGATTCAAGAGATATCCATTTAAAAAAAATATTTTCGTTTAATTAACGATATCTGCCAAACCACGTGACCTATCGCAAATTCCAAAAGGACATTTTAGTAGACTGACATGCTGAACAGATCTGTGAAGTTTCCCCTCGATTGGATCAAAAATGAGGGAGGAGCTAGGTCTTAAAGGTTCATGATTAAAAACGTCATAACTCTGAAACCATGTGATGCATGACGTCATGCTCGTTGACTTTGTTGTTTGTCATGGGTATGCGATTCTGCCTGCAAAGTTTGGCCTCGATCTGTTCAGCCGTTGCAGAGAAAAAGGGGTTTTCGTGTTTTCACGAAAAACAATATGGCGGCCGAACCAGGTGACCTGTGACGTCATAATTACCATTAAAATATTCTACAGACCGTGTCCCCCCTACCGTGAAAATTTGATCTCAATCGATCCTATTATTGCAGAGAAAATCTTTTTTAAAGGAAATTAAAACTTAAAATGGCACTGAGTTAAGGATCATCAGAATTATCAGAATTCCCAAAGTTCAAAGTGCCATAACTTTGTCAAAAATGATCGAAACGTCGTGAAGTTCGACCTTGATCTGTACCTTAACATGAGGAAACCATGTACCAAGTTTGAAATCATTAGCATTAAGAGTTTAGAAAAAAAAGTCCGGAAAACTGTTCTTTGCGTGACGGACTGACGGACAGACGGACTGACGGAGGGACAGACGGAGGGACGGCGTGCAAACCTATAGTCCCCTCCGGTGTACACCGTTAGGGGACTAATAAATGGTTGGCGACATGTTTAATTGGAAAAATGGCCACCAGTCAGCCATCTTTGATCTGATCTCGGAAAATCATGACGTCCATATGTAAGCCATCATTCATTATCTGTGTACCCAGTTTGAACAACATCGTTAAATGCATGTCCAAGAAATGGTTGAGGACGTGTTCAATATTGGGCGTTTTTTTTACAACTAAAATGACCACCAGTCAAGAGCATCAAGCAGTCAAACCAGCGTTCTGAGCCTATGCACCACCCACAGTAATCTTCATCCTGATGAAGCAGCACTTGCACAGAAGGAAGGTGACTTACACAGAAATCCCGTCTGATGTTTTGACCCATTCACGTTTAGAATCCCATTTAAACCCACTCCCGTTTCCCATTCTCTTATTGCAAATAATTAATCGTACATAATCCATAACTCTGTGTGTATAATCTTTTGTGTTTTGTTGAGTTTTGTGCACCCATCATGATTGTATCGTATAGGCTTATTAAAAGCTGATATATTTGATTGTTTGATTTTTATCTAACACCATATTTAGATTTTATTTTATTACCGGCCAAGGGCACCAGTAGCGATCTTTTTGGATTTGGATTCCACTTTTTGTGTCAACTACAGTTGCTCCCGTGAACATCATTGTCTGTTCTGTGTTCTTGCTCTTCCATGTGCCTTGATGAAGTATTACAAAAAAAAAACCAAAAAAAACCAGTATTCTTTTACTATGCATCTCTTTATTAATATTCATTGTTTATTAATAAAGTAGTGCCACAAGGGCGCAAGATCGCCGTCCATGTAGAGACTGCTATTGATACAGGTCCCAGCGGAGTATTTTTATGTATGTCCACACACTATGGCATCTTCTTCTTTCCATTGCAACGTATTTCGCTCCCAAAAACGTCTGTTTGTGGTTTTGAACTCCAACTTTGTATGTTCACCTGAATATCTACCTTTTGAAAGGTAGTCATCGATTTACTTGGTTGAAAAAAGCTGTTAGCATGGCTACGTATTCCATTTGAATGCATGTGAAGATGAATGGGGAAGAGATGGGAGACAGGAGAGGGAGAGGAGATTGGGGGTGGGAGGAGAGAGGGGAGGGGGATCCTATGCTAGTTTTTCTCCTCACTGAGGACAGGTACTCTTCCTAGTATCATATAATAATCTTAAATAACCTGTATTAACTGGCCAAATTTCCAAGCACCGATTATTTTGTTGTATTTGGACAACCCTTATTGGGGGTCTAGTCATTCCCTCATTCCAAAATGGTGGTCCATGTGAAACTCGTCTATTTCTACTTCTCCACTACCCTCCTTCCTCCCACAGAAAGCTGACCTTGCTGTGGCCGCCCTCTCAATCAGCTACAGACGTGAAAAGGTCATTGACTTCTCCAAGCCGTTTATGACCAGTGGGATCAGCATAATGTACCGTAAACCCAACGATACCTCTCCTGGGCTGTTCTCCTTCCTGTACCCTTTCTCCTCAGAGATCTGGTTCTACATTCTGCTCTCTTACCTGGGCGTCTGCAGCGTCTTGTTCATTGTGGCCAGGTACTGCAGGACGTTGATCATAGTAAAATGCTTTAGAAAATATTGTCAATGTGTATGGGCGAAAACCGACATGTCGCTTTTTCTCCGCCCCTTAAACCTCTTAAGTGAGGGGCGTGGCCTCAACATTGCCGAACAGTGATTGGCTGAATAATTGGTGCCGCAATTCCTAACAGGCACGATAGTGGCAGAGAAAATGTCCCAAATGCTGGTAATTTACAACTTAATGACAATTATTATTATTGAAATCCTCCCTATAGGTCTTTAGAACAGCTGATCACCACCATCTCTTATCTTCCCCCATCCAAAACCTTGATCTTTTCTACCCCCGCTAATTCATCCCAGATCCACTTTTTTGAAATTCCAACTTCTTTCCTGGGAGTCCTTGCAGTGTCCATATGTTTTATACCTCTCCCACCTCCCCCCAAGCCCTCTCCCTCCCACAGTTCTCTTGATGTCCCTGCTCTCAAATGTTGTGTTTGTGTCCTTCCCCCTCTCCCCCCATCTTGTCTACCGCTCCCCTTATTTTGTGTTTTATGTGTCGGTTTGACTTTTTGTGTGATTAATGTTAGCTCTTTCACGAGCCTCGATCTTGTATACAAAAAAAAAAAAAAAAATTGAAAGTACAATTAAAACAGATATGTTTAATAAATTACTGTACAAATCATGATGTGCGCACAGACCACGATGGAGCCTAATGTAATGAGCCATAAAACATGTACTTAACAATTATAAAATAATCCCTCTAGCACCGCAAACTTACACAACAGAGCTAATTGGTCGGGAAAATGGAGTTAGCAAAATAATAAAGTAACCACCTTCAAATCAAGGTAAACTAGAACGGCATTCAGTGGAGAGCATACCTCTGCCTAGTGAACAGTTTACATTTTGTATCCCACTGATGGGCCGGATATGGATTCGGACCTGAACCAAAATCTAATCGGTTTATTCTTTCTTGTCACCTAACCAACTTATCCACCAAGTTTATTCATAACTCGTCCATACCTTTATTAAACATCATGTTATATATCGCTTTTCACCCGATCTCTCAATGGTGAAGAATCACTTAGAAATAAAATAATTCTCATATCCGAATCCATATTCAGATCTTCACCAAAATCGAATCGATTCTTCCTTGTCACACACACAAAACCTGTCCACAAAGTTTCGTCCGAATGCGTCCACAACTTTTGAGATATCCTGCTATGTATCGTTTTTGTCCCCATCTCCCAATGGTGAAGAAACACTTAAAAATTCTACTAGCCGGATCCGAATCCGGATCTTCACCAAAATCGAATCATTTCGTCCTTATCACATACGCTACATCTCTGCCAAATTTCGTCCGAATCCGTCCTCAACTTTTTGAGATATCTTGTTCATAAACAGACAAACAGACAGACAGACGGGGGTGAAAACATAACCTCCATCCACTTTTGGTGGCGGGGGTAATAAAATAACAGGATACAATGGGGCAAAGGAAATATTGACACGTCTCGTGGCTTGCACGTCCACAGTATGGCAGGAGATTGAGCTTGGTAGTATGCATTCATTGGTGCCCCACACAGCGTAACTGGAATGGTGGATAAGGACTGGCATCGTCACCAAAGGTCTGTGATGACAATGGTCTGCAGCTGGCACCAATGGTCTGCAGCTGGCACCAATGGTCTGTGATGACAATGGTCTGCAGCTGGCACCAATGGTCTGCAGCTGGCACCAAAGGTCTGTGATGACAATGGTCTGCAGCTGGCACCAATGGTCTGCAGCTGGCACCAATGGTCTGCAGCTGGCACCAAAGGTCTGTGATGACAATGGTCTGCAGCTGGCACCAATGGTCTGCAGCTGGCACCAAAGGTCTGTGATGACAATGGTCTGCAGCTGGCACCAATGGTCTGCAGCTGGCACCAATGGTCTGTGATGCCAATGGTCTGCAGCTGGCACCAATGGTCTGTGATGCCAATGGTCTGCAGCTGGCACCAATGGTCTGTGCTGATCTTCTGGGGCTCAAATGAACCGAACACTGAGCTCTCTCCATGCCAACTCTCTCACCCTCTCTCCCATGGCGCAGCATCTCTCTGCATGCTTCACAGATAGACCTACACCAAATTCTGACAAAATGGTCTTTGGGTGCATGGAACAGCATGGTTCCAGCAGGCAAGAAATGGGAGGGAATAATAATTGCAAATAATCAGGGAAGTAAGGTAGAACCACTTTTAC
Organism: Myxine glutinosa; assembly: GCF_964187855.1. NCBI lineage: Eukaryota > Metazoa > Chordata > Myxini > Myxiniformes > Myxinidae > Myxine > Myxine glutinosa. Next base: position 60,099,819 of record NC_136263.1, on the reverse strand, counting down.
AGGCCATTTCCCCCCGCAGAGCAGGGGTTGAAGCTATGTTTTATGGCCGGATGTCCTTCCTGTCGCCAACCGTTAGTCGTCTCTTGCGACACACGGGGAATTACCAGTGAACTGGTACTCAATTTGCCGACCTCGGAAAGGGCTAACCTGTTTCCCCCTGTTGTTAACAGACTGACATTGATTCATACACTCAACTCAGGCCTTCACATCTTCTTCTGGGTGCCGCACCACTCAAAATGACACAACACCTTGTCATCCTTGTGCAGTAGACCTTATCACCCGTTGGGAATTCAATTGGTATCACCACTGGCTTTAGGCAAGAGAGCACTCAGAGTAGTCGCCTCTAATGAAAGGCGTTAATCTCTGTAAAGTCTCTTGGCAGGAGTAGGAGTCAACCCTGTCGATGGGACCTTTCGTGTTTGCCACTCGCAATGTACTGATTGGCTCAGCCTCGTGCCCCTTATGTCCGAGAGTGGCACCCGTGGCAGTCGGAGAGCTTAACAGGAGGGCAAATAGGAAGCAAATTTCACCGGTAAGAGAAACCTTCGGTACAAAAGATCAATTATGTTGTCATGTGGAACCCGTTAATTCAGGTATTGTGCAACTGGAAATGAAACTGCACCTTTTTCTTCTTTCTTGTTTTTTTCATAATACTCTTCGCAAATAATCCAACGGGATTCGTCACACTTCATTCTTCTTTAACTTAACCTCTTCCGATCCCTCATTGCTCATTCTCCATACCCTTTACCCGGCTAGGTCTGGGGTCATGTTGTAAGCATGAGGTCCTGTTTCTTCTGCACATCGCCTGGTTTCGCAGTCGTGATGAGGTTTCTATCCCGCAAATTATATTTCTGGTTGTGGTTTCTTTTGTCTGGTCCACCACCTACGAACCTTTTTTTCAGAACTGTACTTCCTTTTCGAGTTGATGTACTGTACTATGTGAAGAATTATAGGACACCTAAGTGAGTTGGCCTGTTTGGCATTCCCTCCTGAGCACATATCCCATCATGCTCAGATCCCATGTCCAAATGGCAAATACTGTGTCGGTTTGCCCATTGTATACAAATGGCCTTGTATTTTAGATAAAAGTCCACTTGCATCTACTAATGTCCTTGTCCTATATGTATTGTTACTTCTGCCACCGAAGATGCATGGAGGTTATGTTTTCACCCCTGTCTGTCTGTCTGTTTGTCTGTCTCCCTGTCTGTGAACAGGATATCTCAAAATGTTGCAGATGGATTCGGATGAAATTTAGTCGAGAGGTTGAGTGTGTGAAAAGTAAGAATTGATTAGATTATGGTGAAGATCCAAATACGGATCTGGATGAGAATTTAACTTTTCTTAAAGTAATTCTTCAACATTGAGTAAAAAAAAAAAAAAAACACCTTTAGAGGCCATTTTCCCCCACAGAGCAGACGTTGGCCTTTTTCGAGCACCTTTGGCCCCTTTTTGTAGCAATGTTTTATGGCTGGATGCCCTTCCTGCCACCAACCCTGTTGGTCGCCTCTTGCGATGCACAGGGAATTACCAGTGAACTGGTACTCAATTTGCTTACCTTGGAAGGATCACAGGCTGAGTCAACCCCCCTGGTGTTAATTCAGCGATCGACCGGGATTCGAACCCAGGATCCTAGGATCCCAAGCCGGCACCCTAACTGCTAAGCCAACACCAGGCTACTCAACATTGAGTGATAGGGCCAAAAACGATATGTAGCATGATATTTCAAAAAACTATGGACGGATTATGACAAAACTTGGTGGATGAGTTGGTTAGGTGACAAGAACAAGCCGATTCGATTTTGGTTCAGGTCTGGATCCAGATCCGGCCTATCAGTGGGATATCCATCCCACTGCAGGCCTATCAGTGGGATACAAATCGTAAACCGTTCAGATTGGCAGAGGTATACGCTCTACCCAGTACCGTTTAGTGTGTACATGCTCTCCAATTAGCCAAAGATGCTGTACAAAAACAAAACCGAGGTGAAAAATCCTTCCTGTATGTACCTTGCAGACATTCCCTGATGTACAGTAATATCAACTATTGTGCCGCAATCAATTTTGAGACCTGGGAGCATGTTGTGGGGTTTCTGATGACAAAGAGGTATTCAATGGCGAAACTCGCAACTTTCTTCATTTACAGACTTGGCATTTAATATGGAATATTTTTTTTGTGGGGGTGAACTTACTTTTCAAGATGACTTAGAACCAAAAGTTCATTGGAATTATGTTGAAATTATTCTAGATTTTGTTAATGTGACCTTTAAAAGAAACAAAAACCACATTTGACATTTCGAAGCAAATAAATTGATCCTTGAAAGTGATGTAAACTGATATCGAACTCAATTCACGGACAGTACTGTGTTAAACTTCTGTGCGTTTTCCAGAAGTATCTCTTTATTTTGCACATTAGCCAAAATTTTTTTTTAACAAAAACAAAAGTTAAATTACGACTGGGATTACGGACAGTAAAATTACAGTTCAGTACTTCGTGTAACCCCCACGAGCATTCAGGAGATCACGTACACGTTGAGGCATGCTGTTCACGAGATTTGCCAAGGTTTGGACAGGAATCGCTTGCCATGCAGTGACAATAGCCTGCTGCAATTCATGCACAGAGGCAGGCTGCTGGTCCAAGTTGTCGATTTGACGCGTTAATTCTGCCCACAAGTTCTCTATCGGATTCATATCCGGGGACATAGCAGGCCACTCCATATGCTCTACACCACGGTCAGCAAGAAAGTGTTGGATCATGCGAGCACGATGAGGCCGTGCATTGTCATCTTGGAAGACAAAGTTTCCTCGAAAGGCTGCACGAACAAATGGAAGCAATGTTTCTTCCAGAATGGCCCTGTGCTTGAACTGGTTCAGGTTTCCATTCAGAACAACCAGCTCAGTTTTGCCCCCAGCATGAAAAGCAGCCCAAACGGTCACCCCACCACCTCCAGCTTGGACTCTTGGCACTATACAATCTTCGTTGTGGGCTTCATGCACTTGTCTGCGCACTCGGACGCGGCCATATTGACGATAGACCAGAAATCTAGACTTGTCACTGAAGATCACGTGATTCCAGTGTCCTGGCTGCCATTGACGGTGCTCTCTGGCCCACTGCAATCGGCGCTGGTGGTGTTGTCTGGTCAGACGTGGCTTTCTCAGGGGACGCCTGTCACGATAGCCTGCTTGAACCAGTCATTGGTTGACTAGCCTTCTGGATACAGGCACATTTGTCAGTTGCTGCCACTCAGCCCTAAGCCGATTAGCTGACTTTGTATGGCCATTGCGGACTAACCGGTGCAGCTGGCGATCATCCCTCCTTGTGGTTCTGCGGGGATGTCCTGACCTCGGTATTGGAGTAGGGACACCCCTCTGAGCATTTCGTTTCAGGATCTTTGACACCTGACCTTGAGTGATGCCATACTGCTGAGCAATAGCACGCTGTTTCATGCCGGAATTTCGTAGAGCCACCACTAAATGACAAACAGCATTGTCGAGTTGACGGACCATCTCCAGGGGAAGCGGCAATAACTTTTGTAGACATGCAGCAGTTGTTTTCCACTAATACAGAACTCAACAACCCTTATATACCCGATTGTGAAGCCAATCGTCAAATGTACCTGTCCGTACATTTTGTCACGCCACCTGTGATATAACCCTGTTATTGACTTCTTGCTGCGACAGACAATCAGTGACATGGTTCTTTTAACAAAGAAATCACCGAAGCGTAAAAGAAACTCACCAGATTGATATACCGAGTTCAGAAAGTAAACCCAAGACAAAAATAATAATATTCCATATTAAATGCCAAGTCTGTATATGAACTACTACTCACTTGTTTGCTCTTCCAAGATACATTTCTCTCTCTGTGTGAGGGCCAACCAAGGTCACTGTTGATATAAACCTTTGCAAATCCGCATTGCGCACTCCACTTTTGGATGATGGCCTGGCTTTTTTGGTTTCTGTACAAGATTGAGACTCATGGAAGAGGCTTTGTCGTGATCTCTCTTATTTATTTGCACAATAACACAACAGGGCAAGGAATGTGATGAGGGGGTGTAGGGGAAGGAATGACAGACGCAAAATGATCGTTTTAACCCTTACATAGATCCCTTACAAGGAACTTCAATGCAGGAGAAGGCCATTAGGCCGACCGAAGTCTGTGCTAAGGTTGCCAACCTGCTGTTGGTTGTCTGTGCTCTGCCCTTTTCAATACTGAACATCAAGCAAGGAAGCAGCACACACCATGAAAAAAATTTTTTTGGTATGACTCGGCCAGGGTTCAAACCATGGGCCTCCCAGACTTGGAGCACGTGCTCTAACCATTGCACCACCTAGTGTGGTTGCTTGTATCTCCTTAAAGAAGTATCGGTTGCTGCATTGGCATTGGACCTTCTAACTTGAGCACCGAGTGTAAAGTGCCGCTCGTTGAGACCCCCAGCTCCCCTTGTTTGGATATTGGCCCATCTCCTCTTCTTGCTCGACCTCCCATAATGCCATCTCTCCAATCAAGACAATTTTGTCGATTGTAGCTTTCGTTTTCACCATTATGTCACCTGGCTCATTCGCCAGATCTGGCTCATGAGATTGTGAAAAATAGAGAACTCGGGGCTCGTGAAATAGGTTAAGTACAGGTGAAAATAAGAACCAGGCACCCTCTGGTACCTGGCACCTCCAGATACCTGGTGCCTTCAGGGCGGCATTGCCGTTCGCCCGCGGCGCCGGAATAAGATTGTTGATGATAATAAGATAATTAGTTGGAATAAGTGATGTTGCATTGATGGGTTGACTGACTGCCTGGACGCAACTGAGGTTGTGGATCTACTGATGTACCATCTATTGATGTGGATCCATGATCGAGGTTGTGGATCCGCCGTTTGGAGAGGTCCTGGGCTGAAAGGATCGAAACCTCGAGGAAGAACGGTGCCCAGCTGATGATCCATGCAGTCGGGAAACTAGCCAGTTGCTTATAGATTAAGGTTCTTGCTTTCGGTGGAGAAACTATGTTTGAGATTTACAATTTAAATAAAGTTGAATAGGGGATGATGTGAAATTAACATCATTTACAGCAATCCTTTAAATTATTTATATTTAAGTTTAGGAACAACCGATACTGTACAATTAATTGTGTGTGTGTATGTGTGTGTGTGTGTGTGTGTGTGTGTGTGTGTGTGTGTGTGTGTGTGTGTGTGTGTGTGTCTCTGTGAATAAAAGAGAGAGATAGAATTGTGAGGAACAGAAATGAAATAACGAGGTGTGTGTGTGTGTATGTGTGTGTGTGTGTGTGTGTGTGTGTGTGTGTGTGTGTGTGTGTGTGTGTGTGTGTGTGTGTGTGTGTGTGTGTGTGTGTGAATAAAAGAGAGATATAGAATTGTGAGGAACAGAAATGAAATAACGAGGTGTGTGTGTGTGTGTGTGTGTGTGTGTGTGTGTGTGTGTGTGTGTGTGTGTGTGTGTGTGTGTGTGTGAATAAAAGAGAGATATAGAATTGTGAGGAACAGAAATGAAATAACGAGGTGTGTGTGTGTGTGTGTGTGTGTGTGTGTGTGTGTGTGTGTGTGTGTGTGTGTGTGTGTGTCTGTGAATAAAAGAGAGAGATAGAAATGTGAGGAACAGAAATGAAATAACGAGGTGTGTGTGTGTGTGTGTGTGTGTGTGTGTGTGTGTGTGTGTCTGTGAATAAAAGAGAGAGATAGAATTGTGAGGAACAGAAATTAAATAACGAGGTGTGTGTGTGTGTGTGTGTGTGTGTGTGTGTGTGTGTGTGTGTGTGTGTGTGTGTGTGTGTGTGTGTGTGTGTGTGTGTGTGTGTGAATAAAAGAGAGATATAGAATTGTGAAGAACAGAAATGAAATAACGAGGTGTGTGTGCGTGTGTGTGTGTGTGTGTGTGTGTGTGTGTGTGTGTGTGTGTGAATAAAAGAGAGATATAGAATTGTGAGGAACAGAAATGAAATAACGAGGTGTGTGTGTGTGTGTGTGTGTGCGTGTGTGTGTTTTTGTGTGTGTTTGTGTGTGTGTGTGTGTGTGTCTTGTCACTTTGTATGTTTCTCAGCTTTTATAAGTCACAGCGCGATGTGACAGGGGAAAACACAACCGACTCGGAGACCTCGGGAAGACGAAGAGTTTCGTGTGATTGAAAGCCAAACAGAGATAAATCAAGTTGGCATGTCCCTGCAGATCATTCTGCAGATAAATCGTCAGGCATTGAAAACATCTGCTGGTGGAGTTAGGGCTGGGGAGGTGACTGGGCCAAGTTGCCAAAGGTTCGGATTATTAAGAGATGGTGTCCACTTAGTAAAGGGACCAGGAAGTAATTGGTCTGATGTTGAGATGTTTATGCCAAAGTAACTGACTTCATTTCTGACTAGCTGCGGCCTCACTACAAGGCATGGGGCAGCCTGTGCTAACATGGCATTCCTGATTTGATTTTTCTCCTTATTACCTCTTTTTCATTAGCCACGTGTTCGCGTATCGACCAATTCTGCAAGAGTGGATTAGATCTTGTCACGAGTAGCTCTCCCTATCCCACTCCCCAACCTCCCCCCACACCCTCGCCTGCAGTAATGAGCAGTGATGAAGACACCTCCTTATTTCATTTGAGCTTTGTGAAGTGAACCTTTTATTAGTCTCCACTTATCGATTCTGCTTGTACTCATTGACGCATGCGGTGGATGACCCTTCGCAGCCTGAGCCTGTGAGGCGGTGCAATCGTTATGCGCAAAGGTGAGACACTGAGCCTGCTTCCTCGCATTTCCAGAAATATCGCACATCCTTTTGGTGTCATCGTTGTAAATGTCTTTTTAAACATGCCAATGAACAGTGATATTTTATAACTAGATGGTATTCTTCGAATACTTACCCTGCGCAGTCAACTTGGTGTGAGCCAACTCTTCTGTTTTTGAACGTTTTTTGTTTTTTTTAAACTTTGATCTAATATGCCTGCCAGACCACGTGAGCGATGACATCATACATTTATATTCTCTAATATAATTGTTGCATAGATCACGCTCAATAAATTTCAAACTGATCAGACTAAGCGTTGTCCCTGTCGAATTATGACGTCATAATTACGACACCAATGACGTCATCGTTAACAACACCTATTCCCCATGCGGAGTTATTTACAATGAGCCACGTTTCAATTTTTTCCATGGAATTGTTTTGCAGATATAGAGGTGTAACGTTTTTCAGTTTTTCCAAGATGGCGCCTGTAACACGTGACCTATTACATCATAATAATTATTAAAATATTCTATAGGAAGAGATGCTTCTGTGGTGAAAATTTTGTGTCCATCAGACCAAGAGTTGCAGAGAAAAAAAAAATCATACTGATCGGATGAAGCGTTATACTTGTCGAATTATGACGCCATAACGAAGGCACCGATGACATCACGAACACACCTTATTCGTCATGGGAAGTACTTGACAATGAGCCTTGTTTAAAATTTTTCCATTCAGCAGTTTGGGAGATATAAAGGTGTAACTTTTTTCCAAGATGGTGTCCGTACCACGTGACCTATGACGTCGTAATTAGGAGTATAAAAATTCTCCACGCGGAGGCGCTCCTATGGTAAAATTTGGTGTCAATTGGACCAACGGTTGCCGTGAAAATGAATTTTTAAAATGCAGACATGTACATACGCTGCACGCCACATGTATGTATGTACGCAACCGAATGCTTAACCCTGCTTTTGCTTCGCGAGCACAGGGTAATAAGAGTTCCCTCACAAGGAACTCCATTACAGGAGGAGGCATTAGGACCATCAAAACCTGCGCTTATGGTTGCCAACATGTGGTTATTTTTCTGTGCTCTATTCTTTTTAATGCTGAGCATCAAGCAAAGAAGCAGCATGTACCATTTTTTATAGTCCCTTGTATGACTCAGTTGGGGTTTGAACCGCTGACATTCCAGATTCAGAGCGGACCCCAACCACTACACCACCGAGTCTAATTAACTGGCAATCAAACTAAAATACGCAATTTGGTGTCTGTGTCTGTCTGACTGTTTTCTGACCATGATACATTTGTTCGTTATTATCCAATCTCAACCAAACCTGACAGGAGGGCTAATGGTCACGGGATTGAGGAGGTTATATTTGCGACTTCACTTGCTGCCCCCCCCCCCCCCTTCCCAAGGGTTTTTTTTCCATCTTGGGCGAAATCTGTGTTAAAGTGTATATCCGTGTTAAGATAGCTAATCGTGGTATTTTTCTGAGGCCGCTTCAAAAACAAAAGTAAGAACACCAAGTACAGATACATTCAAAGTACACCACCCCCATGCCAAATAATTAAATATCCTACAGCGCGGATTGCCCGGCAATACCAAAGTACAGCTCATAGAGACTGCATTGGGAGGGAGAGGTGTACAATAATTGATTGATTAATTGCATAATTAAAATCAATAAAATATCATATAATATTTTCTGAATCAATTGGCTAATAGCATAACTAAACCACCAGTGCTTCTTCCGAAGATGTATCTTTTGGAAATTTAATTAAATAAGTCATTAATAAACAAATTAAATAAATAATAGATTAATCAAAAAATAATTATTCGATTAAATGATTAATCAATAAATCAAAAATATCCTTTATAGCCACATCACTTGGTCACTGTCACGTCCAAATATTAGCTTCCTAGCTCAAACGGTGCCTGAGATATTGCCCAGATGAGAAAGAAAACAAATAAATGATTTATAATGAAAATAAATAAATAATAATCATGAATAATTAAATAGTTAATCAATTGGCTAATAGAATACATAAACCACCACCATTTCATCCGAATCTGTAACTTTGAAAAAATCAATTAATTAAGTCATTCATCGAATAATTAAATAACTAATCGATTAATTAATTAATCCAAAAATCAAAAATACCCTTTACAGCCAAATCACTTGGTCATTGTGTTACGGATTTATGTGAATTTATGTGAATTACTATTCAGGTCATTGCTTATTAATGTGTAGTCGATTAAAGGTTGTTGTGATTAAAGGGTCAGGAGCCCTTCTGGGGAAAAGGAGACCGGAAACGGGAGAGAAAAGACACGAGGTCTGGGAGAAGCGGCGATCTTCCTCTTCCTCGCCGAGCTCCGACACGAGGGGTATCGATATTGAGCAGCGTGGGGGATGCTGCGTTTGAAAGCCCGTCTGGCGCAAGGAGTTACCTGCGCGGGGTAATTACCCATTTACACGTCAAGTCGCCGTGGGTTCGTGCACGGAACCAAGCGTCCGGCATAGTTCGCCTCACCGTCTACAAGGATGCGTACGGGTCGCACCTTGGGCCTCGCGCGCGTTGCAAGCCGCGCTTGGTTTTGCCCCGTTGCTTGGCAAGGAGGTGTGCGCTGCAGCAGCTGTCCCCGGTACGAGACGTGCACGTTTGGAGCACGTCCGCCCGGGGTTCGTTCAACCGCCCGGGTGCGGAGAAGAGAGACATTGTGAGGGACAGTGACCCCAGTGGTCGTGAGTGGGGAAAGGGGGGGACACATATATAAGATGGCCATCTTTGTAATATTGATTGTTGATTGTTGATGGTTGTTGATTGCTCGGGGAATATATTATTGATTATTCCGGATCCTTGGTGTGGGGTTTCTTCTTGACCGGAATTCATATTGATTGCGTTACGAAAGCGTATAAACCATAGATCTTTCTGGCGGAGTTCCTCTCACGGTCCGGGGGTCACCGAGACCAGGTAGTCACTGGGAGGACCACGTAACAATTGTCATGTCCAAATATCAGCTTCGTAGCTCAAAAAGGGCCTGAGATATTGCCCAGATGAGAAAGAAAATAAAGAAATGATTAATAATGAAAAGAAATAAATGATAATCATAAAAAAATTAATAATTAATCAATTGGCTCATATAACTCATAAACCACCACCATTTCATCCGAATCTGTAACTAAAAAAAAAAAGAAAAAAAAAGTCATTAATCGAATAATTAAATAATTAATCGATTAATTGATTAATGAATTAATCAAAAAATCAAAAATAGCCTTTGCAGCCAAATCGCTTGGTGATAGGAAGCTGATATTTGGACATGCCAAACTCAAAAGGTGTCTGAGATAATGGCCAGGCGAGAAAGGAAATGTAATTAATTAAATAAGTACTTAATTAATCGCTAATAATTAAATAACTCATCAATTAATTGATTAATCAAAAAACAAAAAATACTGTTTTTGACAAAGCACTTGCTCACTATTGTGCCGAAATTTCACCTTCCTAGCTCAAAGGATGGCTGAGATATCACCCGGACAAACAAACAAAGAAAACAAGAAAACAAACAACCAGAGTGAAAACTGAGTACTCCCTTTCAGCGTGCGTCATTGCCGAGCCCCTATCGGTGCCCGGCAATGACGTTATGCAGCACCTGGAGATGGCATAGGAAAGGTGCGGTGTACAATAATAATGATAAATAGCATGTAATTAATGTTACTACAAAAAGTATTAATACTTAACAATATCACGCCTCCTCAAGCGCTTTTTCCTCCTTGGACAAATGCCATATTAACATGTAGAAATAACTTATCAAAGCGTTTTGTCCTACCAGACACTTATCCTTATATTTGTCCTACCAGAAGTAAAAAAATATATAATGCATGTGATTAACTTTTTAGACAGTCGCTACTGCTGTTTAACACTAAACTGAAAGAAACTTGGAGAATTCTTTCCATATTTGAGGCATTCTATGCTTATCGCATCCACCATGGACGAACGGGCCCGAGCCTAGATCTACTGTAATCTATACTATTCCCCAGAGAGGAAAATAACATGACCCTTGCTGCCGCTCCCATTGGTAGTCGGCACACTAATCATACTAAAATACGCCAATTGGTGTCTGTCTGTCTGTCTGTCTGATTATTTTTTGACCGTGATACATTCCGTCATTACTTATCCAATCTCAACCAAACATGACAGGATGACGAAGGGTCACACAATGAAGGTTGTAGCGCATTCATTTGCCCCCCTCCCCAAGGGGGTTTTCTCCCCCGAGCAGGTTTTCCCCGCCATTGCCGTCAATGGGGTTGCATGTTGAGGTGTATATCCATATTAAGTTAGCTTTATCGTGGCGTTTTTCCAAGTCCGCTTTAAATAACAAAAGTAACAATAATAGCATAATATTAATGTTATTTAAAACTAATATTAATACCAATAATATCCCACCTCCCCAAGGGGTTTTTCCTCCTTGAACAAACGTCGAATCAACGTTTATAAATAGCTTATCATGGCGCTTCTGTGGGAGCAACGGCCTCCACCTGAAGTAAAAATTATTATAAACCACAAACACGTTTGATTACCTTTTTAAACAGTCGCTAATGATGTTTATACAATTATATAAAGATTTGGAGGAATCCCGACATCCGTCAGGTAAGTTTTACTTCCAGAACTCAGCGAAGATCTAGGGTACTCTATATACCCCACAAGGGTTGGGTTAATAACATGACACTTCCTGCCGCTAACATGGCGTTTTTCGGGGTGGCCTTTTGAAACTCGCTCCTGCTGTTTAACACGAAAATGAAAGGGAGGAAGCCCGGGGTGTGCTCATTTACCAAGCTGATGGCTGGCGCTTGCCAAACAAGCTGTTCCTTAAGGGTTTTAAATGGAGTGCTTGCTCGAATGCTTAAACCACTTGGCGATCTCTCCACAAGAAACTTGGTAAATGAACACACCCAATGTTCTTGAGACCCGACCATAGGGACTGTAATCATAGGGACCCGACTGTAATCTATATACCTCAAAGAGGAATGACCCTTCCTGCTGCTTCCGTAGTGAGCCGGTGTACTAGTCGATTAAAAATAAACATCCTTTAAAAAAAAAGAAGATTTATGGGAGCGTTCTTTTTGAAGAAAAAAAAGAAGAAGTGAGAAGTGTTATGATTTATGGGAGCGAGACATGGGTAATGAACGTACAGCAGCAACGAAGGCTGGAAAGGGTGGAAATGCGAATGGTTCGATGGATGTGCAGAGTATCGTTGAGAGAGAGGAAGACAAATGATGAATTGCGAAAGATGATGGGAATAGAGCCTGTGATTGATGCTGTGAAGAGGAACAGGTTGAGATGGTTTGGTCATGTGTTGAGGAAGGATGAAAGTGACTGGTTGAGAAGAGTGATGGAAATGAATGTAGAAGGAAGTAGAGGACGGCGAAGACCGAGAAAGACTTGGCTAAAGATGGTGGAAGAAGAAATGCGGGCAAGGGGGTTAACAAGGAGAGATGCAGAAAATAGGGCAAAATGGAGAAGATTGTCATGGGGACCGCAAGGCTAACCCCCGCTCTAGCAGGGAAAATGGCCTTAAAATGCATGTTGTTGTTGTTGTTTAAAAAAAAAAACTTATAATTTTAATTTTTCTTGCTGACGTCTCGTTTCTTTGGAGAGAAATGGCCTCAAAAATAGGTCGGCCAATCATATCCGTTCAAAGGCTTGAAAAATCCAAGAACACTCCAAATATATGTTTCTGAATAAATATCGTTTTTTCGTTAATATTGGAATAAGAATAGAATATACTTTTTTGGGAAAACATATCAAAAAAGCAAAATATATTGGTTGAAAGTGGAAGTTGAAAAATTAACTTTTTACTTTAAAAACATAGACATTATATTTTACATCCTAACGTTAAGTAAATAATTTAAATAACATATACTGTGAAGTGCAGATATAACTTGTTTGAAATTTCAGATCTAAATTTGTAATATACAGTATTTCTGAACATTGATATAACCTTGACCAGTATTTCTTAAATAACTGTGAGTGAAAATAAACACTGCTCTGAAATTTTGGGTAGGCCTGGCCTACCTGAAATCCATCAACCATGGCCATGACTGGGTAGGCTTGGCCTATCCGAAATTCATCAACCATGGCCATGACTGGGTAGGCCTGGCCTATCCGAAATTCATCAACCATGGCCATGACTGGGTAGGCCTGGCCTACCCGAAATCCATCAAACATGGCCGTGACTGGGTAGGCCTGGCCTACCCGAAATCCATCAACCATGACCGTGACTGGGTAGGCTTGGCCTATCAAAAATCCTTCAACCATGACCGTGACTGGGTAGGCTTGGCCTATCCAAAATCCTTCAACCATGACCGTGACTGGGTAGGCCTGGCCTCCCAGTACTACCCAGAGTTCCAGCCATGGTTGAAAATTTGGAGGATGTTTGGTCTGTTTTACTTTGCTCACTTGTTCCCACTCCACTTATTTTGTTGCTTTATTATAAAGTAAAACCAGAAGACATTGCCTGTCATGAACATACTCATATTTTAAATCCTGAATCAAAGATTGCTTCATATCAGTCACTTTGCCTCTTTACACTACACTGAGTGTAATTGGTAATCACGATTCAATTGAACTGTGAGGTCATCCATGAAGCCATCGGAGCCTCCACAACAAAACCTGATAAATTCTCAGTCGTTTGTGCCATAAGTATACTTATAAAACATTGAAATCACCAAGACGGTATAAACTCACCGTTTAACTCGCATTTCCATGCGGAACCACCAATGACATCACTACAGACTCTTTAAGGAGAGTTTCTCATTAACAGGGGTCAGATTTATCTCGACTTTAGGACAAGGAATACAGATGAAATGCTTGAAAAATGAGGTCACAGCACCCCTTTAATAGGTTTTCCTACTTACTTTGGCTATCTCTTCTTTCCACACAAGTAATTATTTTGAACTGTAAAACAACTGATTATTATGTGGTTGACCAATAATTTGCATATCGTTACTTTTCTTTCATTCTCATTTGTTTGCACTTTCTCAGTTTTCATTTTCTGGTCATGTTTACTTTCAGATTTTCCTTCTTTCCCTGATTGTTCAACTTTTTCTTTGTCATGTTTTTAGCCGATGTGTTTAATAATTTGCTTGTCTTCTACTATATAAGAGAGCTGTTGGTCTGTCTGTCTCTGTCTGTGTGTCGCTATTTTTCTCAGAGATGGCTGAATGGATCTTCGTCAAACTTTCAGAGGTTCATCAGTGAGTGCCTGGGAGTGTTTTCGGGAAATATATATATATATACAGTATATATAAAAAAGTTGTTTTTTTGGATTAAAAAAAATAATCGCTCGATAGTGCCTAAGCCTTTTAAAATTACTGACAGTTACAGTCACGTGAAAAAGTAAGTGCACCCCATGTAAAGTTTTGACTTTTTCAACATATTTCAATGTACAGCTATTTGATCTTCATTTCAACAATATTGATAGATAAAGGTGATGCAATACAACAAATATCATGAAACATTCACATTTTGTAGTCCATTGTATAATTTAATTAAACATAAATGCAAATTTCGCATGTGGAAAAAGTAAGTACACCCCAACAGCCAACATTTATCACTACTTCAAACACCTAAAATTAGAATCAGGTGCACCAGCTCAGGTGCAAATGATTAGAACATCGTTAGAGAGGATCTTGGAGGAACCTGTCTTATTTAAACCTCAGACATTTAGTTTGGTTTGCTCTATGTTGTTGAAGTGTGCGGCGTCACCATGCCTAGATCAAAAGAGCTCTCTGAGGCCTTCAGAAAGAAGGTTATAAATGCCTACGAGTCTGGGAAGTGATTTTAAAAGATCTCCAAACAATTTTAAATCAATCATTCGACTGTCCAGTAGATCATCTACAAGTGGAGAAGATTCCAAACAACTGCCAACTTGTACAGGCCAGGCGGCCCCAGCAAGTTCAGCCCGAGAGCAGATCGCAAGATGCTGAAAGAAGTCTCGAAGAACCCCAGAATGTCATCACGGGACCTACAGGTAGCTCTTGCCACTGTTGATGTCAAAGTGCACGAGTCTACCATTAGAAAGAGGCTGCACAAATTTGATCTACATGGGAGGTGTGCCAGGAGGAAACCTTTGCTGTCCAGAAAGAACATCAGGGCAAGACTAAAGTTTGCCAATGAACCTCGGCAAGGACCAGCACTTCTGGAACAATGTGCTCTGGACAGATGAGTCAAAGGTAGACCCTATTTGGCCACAGTACCAGAAGACATGTTTGGCAAAAACCAAAGACAGCATTTGACCACAAGAACCTGATACCAACTGTAAAGCATGGTGGTGGAAATATTATGGTTTGGGGCAGCTTTGCTGCATCAGGGCCTGGGCAGCTCATCATCATATAATCCACTATGAATTCTTCATTGGACCAGAGGGTGCTTGAGGATAATGTGAGGCCATCTGTCGGAAAGTTGAAGCTCAACCGAAGGTGTACCTTGCAACATGACAATGACCCTAAACATACCAGTAAATCCACCAAGGAATGGCTGAAAAGAAAGCAATGGAGGCTTCTGGAATGGCCAACTCAAAGCCCGGATCTAAATTCCATCGATATGTTGTGGGGGGATTTGAAACGAGCTGTGCATGCAAGAAACCCCTCAAACATCGCACAGATGAAAGAATTCTGCATGGAGGAGTGGGCAAAAATTTCTCCCAGTCGATGTCAAAGACTGGTAGACAGTTATAAGAAACGTCTACTTGAGGTTGTTTCTGCCAAAGGGGGCAATACGACCGATTAGAGCCAAGGGTCTACTTACTTTTTCCACATGCGAAATTTGCAATTATGTTTATTTAAATTATACAATGGACTACAAAATGTAAATGTTTCATGATATTTGTTATATTATATCACCTTTATCTATCAATATTGTTGAAATGAAGATCAAATAGCTGTATGTTGAAATATGTTGAAAAAGTCAAAACTTTACATGGGGTGTACTTACTTTTTCACGTGACTGTATGTATATTCAAGTACACATTCGTATAATTAAATACAAAACAATCACCAGACATTTGAACACAAATAAAGCAAACAATTGGGGAAGTGTACGAAGTTGGTAGTAAGGCTTCTGCATCTTCCTGTGCATCATCATACTTAACTTAGAAATGTGATGAATGACACATTCATCAGCATATATTCAACGAAAAGGTGAAATGATGATTTGATATTTGTGATGGATTCTGATTTGGATGTAATCGCTTTTCCATTATAGTTGCCCTCATTTCAAATATGTTAATGTTTCTTTTTCACTTAAGTAATGCCGGGTACTCCAGATATAAACACTTATATACTTTACTCGGGGTACAAATACAAATACAACTTTGTCTGGGGGGTAACATAGGCTATGTGGCCACGGCTTCCTGCAGGGATGCAGGGGACCAGGAGAGGGGCAAAATTCTCCATGTGATTGCACTCCTTGTGCATATGGTGTAGCGCCACCTGGTGATGGTGGCAGAGGGTATTACAATTTCCTTCTTTTTTACCTGGGCAACACTGAGGTTAAAGCACTCTTTGCATGGGTAAATTTTTCGTCCTTCCCTTCCCCCCTATCCCAAAACGGAGGAGCCTGTCGAAGCCCCTCCCCCCCAAAAAGGATGTATATGTAGTATATCTTTTCCCTCCCACTCCCTTCCCCCACCCCACCCCCTTCCACTCACCCCACTCCCTTCCTCAACCCTCCATCTCCAGCCTCTCCCCCTCACACGGCAATGCCGGGTACTCCTGCTCGTTATTAATAAATGTCACGTCGCTACTTAAACTTTGTTGTGGGGCTCTAGCAAAACATTTGATGACTAACATTTGATGACTAACATTTGCTGACTAACACTTGATGACTAACATTTGATGACTAACATTTGATGACTAACATTTGATGACTAACATTTGATGACTAACATTTGATGACGAGCATTTGATGATGAGCATTTGATGACTAACATTTCATGAAATTTGATGACAGGTTAGCTATACTATTATTGTCCCTGTTTATCAATTCTGTATTTCGATTCCACAGGGAACATAATTTGACTCCTCGTTCTTTGCTACAGCCACCATCCAGGTGCTGTGCTAAACTTAGTTAAAATGCATTCTCAAATTATTTTTCGAAAATTGTATGCCATCTCAGTGCTACACTATCCGGCTGCTACCCTAATCTTAACCATACAAAGAACCTTTTTGCAGTGATTGCTCCTGCACTTCATCATCATTTTACTAGTACAGTGCCTTCAGAAAGTATCCACCCTATGACATTTTGACATATTTGACATATTTCACATTTTGTTGTGTTACAGACTGAATTAAAAATGGATTAAATTGAAATATTTTGTCACTGATCTACACATAATGCCCCATCATGTCAAAGTGGAATTTTTTTTTGGAAATTTTTACAGAATAATTTCGGTCATGTCAGTCTTTTGGAACTGCCACTGGTAACATGTGACCCAATGCTACCTGCCGCATGGTCGGGTTGTCCGCGACTAATCTGACACTGCTCACTGGCTTTGCTAGTGGGAAGGGTGACTGTGACACCCTGCCAGGATCAAAAACAACACCTGGCAAAGGACGGTTGAGGTCCTGTAGGGAGCCAACAACCTTCCAGTAAGGACATGGTGTCCCCTAAAAAACACCGATCCGGTTTGACCTACTTCAAGTCATACCAAAGACTTTAAAAATGGTATGTACTGCTTCCTTGCTTAAAAAGGACAGAGCACGGACAAGCCCCATCGGTTGGCATCCATGGGGAGGAGGAAATTCCTCTTGTGGAAATACCCCACTGAGTACTGTGAGAAAAGTGGCGCCATTGTTATGACGTCACTGGTACTAGAGTATCCCGGAAAGTGACAGTAGTAACGGCACTTCTCCCAAGCTCAGTGGCTGTGTTAAGTGTTTGTCTCGTCAGTTTGTGTGTGTGTGTGTGTGTGTGTGTGTGTGTGTGTGTGCGTGTGTGTGCGCGCGCTCTATTACGAGCCTCCGCCCAAGTATGAAAAAGAGTAGGGTGTTTGGGGTTAAGCATTGTAAAATAAAACAAAGGAGCATCCACCCAATAGGTAACTAGATCTAACCTTCTGGTCTATTAATAAACAAGTGGGAGCAGATCCGGTCTCAGGTGATATTTCACCCACTTCCCAGCATGCAATTGGCCTGTGGAAGCCCGCTGAGAAACGGGTGGAATATTGCCTGAGACCAGATCTGCTCTAGCTTGTTTATTAATAGACCAGCAGGGTAGATCTAGTTACTTTTTGGATGGATGTGGTTTTTTTTTCTTTTGTATATGTGTGTGTGTGTGTGTGTGTGTGTGTGTGTGTGTGTGTGTGTGTGTGTGTGTGTGTGTGTGTGTGTGTGTGTGTGTGTGTGTGTGTGTGTGTGTGTGTGTGTGTGTGTGTGTGTATATGTGTGTGTGTATTATAAAGGCTCTGCTGGCAAAACAGTTGCATAGGCTACGCCTATTCTGCATGACTGCTTAGCAGAGGTGTTGTTAGGGTTAGAGCCCCCTCCATCAGCATAGATTTTACTGCAGCCAATACCAGGAAGATTATTTAATTCTTAACTTCATGGACCAGTCCACCCCAGAGAGGAAATATTTACGGACAAGTGTCCAAAGAGGGAACATCCATGAGCAGGGAACATCCACGGACACATGAACATCACGTGCCCTCCCTGGCCTTGGCGGTCTGCGCGTGTCTGTCTACGATGTTGTTTATGACTTGCGAAACAGTGATGATACCGGTCCATGCATGTATTATTGGGATTCTTATGTATTTGCCACATGTGAATGTCTGCAGCTGTAGAGGAACCTGGGTATGGTTTGAAACAGCAAATGGCTTACCTTGTGTAGCTTTTCTAGGTTGCTTTATGTGCCTTTCTTTGGCTGTAAGAGCATGGGGGTTCACATACACTACCGGTCAAAAGTTTTAGAACACCTAAATTTTTCCAGTTTTTATTGAAATTTAAGCAATTCAAGTCCAGTGAATAACCTGAAACGGTACAAAGGTAAGCAGTAAACTGCTCGAGGTTTAAAAAAAGTTTAGGTTCGCAAAAATGGGAAAATAATGTAAATTGCACAGTTATATTGTAAAAAAGGCCTTCTTCAGGGAACAAGTAATGGGTTAACAACTTACAGCTGTTCTGTAGCAATGTAAGTAAATTAAGCCTTGAAAGTTGATGCAAACAATTCCTACAGGTGTCCCAACGTCTGCTGATTACTTGATTACAACCCCCCTGTCTGTATCAAAGCAGTATTGGAACAGACTGTTATTACACCTTCTGAAGCATTATTTGGACAATATTGCACTGCAGGGAGTAGTATATTGGAAAATGGAGGAAACTCTGACAGGAAGAGGTCTGGCAGACCCAAAGCCACAACAGAATCAGAAGACAAGTTTCTGAGAGTCAACAGCTTGCGTGATAGGCGGCTCACAGGACAACAGCTTGAAGCACAGCTTAACACTGGTTGAAGTAAGCAAGTCTCAGTTTCAACTGTGAAGAGAAGACTTCGAGCTGCAGGTTTGACAGGTTGAGTGGCAGTAAGAAAGCCATTGCTAAGATGGCAAAACAAGAAAAAGAGGCTTGCCTGGGCCATGAAGCACCGCCAGTGGACGACTGAAGACTGGAAGAAGGTCTGATGGACCGATGAATCAAAATTTGAAATCTTTGGTTCATCACGCAGGGTTTTTGTACACCGTTGAGTAGGCAAAAGGATGGTTCCTGAGTGTGTGACACCAACTGTCAAACATGGAGGAGGAAGCGTGATGGTCTGGGGCTCTTTTGCTGGATCCAGAGTCGGCGACTTGCACAGAGTGACTGGCACCCTGACCCAAAAGGGCTACCACAGCATTTTGCAGTGCCATACAATACCCTCTGGTGTACACCTAGTTGGTCAGGGGTTCATCCCACAGCAAGATAATGACCCTAAACACACCTCCAGGCGATGTCAAAACTACCTTCGAGGAAAAGAACAAGATGGTCAGCTTCAAATCATGGAATGGTCAGCACACTCTCCAGACTTAAACCCCATGGAGCTGGTTTGGGATGAACTGGACAGAAGGGTGAAAGCAAAGCAACCTACAAGTGCAACACATTTGTGGGAACTTCTGCAACAGTGTTGGGAAGAACTAGCCGAACAATATTTGATTTCCATTGTAGAAAGAATGCCACGAGTGAGTTTGGCGGTTATATCTGCAAAAGGTGGCGACTTTGCTGAGTCAAAAATTAAAATTAAATTTTGTTAAACAAAATGATTCTATGATTTCTTTTTTATCTCCAATTGTTTATTTGTTCTATGCTTAATTTCAGAGTACATTGAGACATAAAATGCGTAAATTTCAATTAAAACTGGAAAAATTGAGGTGTTCTAAAACTTTTGACCGGTAGTGTATATATGCAGGCTTTTACAGGTAAAACATTTCTACAGCTATTGGAAGTATATTCTATGGTGAACATTACATTTAAATTACAGTTGTGTTGCTGTGTCCTGTCGAGCTTGTTCAATCACATACATATGCAGGCGTGCTGCGTGAGGTATGGTTTGTTCACAGTCCTGAAAAGGTTTCTATTACAAATATAAATAGGGTTTGGTTATTGACTTGTGGATGGATGTGAGTATCCTACAATTTACTTTAACAACTCGGCCACCAAAGTTGGTTGGAGGTTATGTTTTCAACCCTGTCTGTCTGTCTGTCTGTCTGTTTGTCTGTTCGTTTTTGAACAAGATATCTCAAAAAGTTGTGGACTGATTCGGACGAAATTTGGCAGAGATGTAGCGTATGTGACAAGGACGAAATGATTAGATTTTGGTGAAGATCCGGATTCTTATCCAACTGGTATAATTTTTAAAGTGATTCTTCATCATTGGGAGTTAGGGCCAAAAACGATACACAGCAGGCTATCTCAAAAAGTTGTGGACGAATTTGGACGAAACTTGGTGGACAGATTGTGTGTGTGACAAGGACAAACAGATTCGATTTTGGTGAAGATCTGAATATGGATTCGGCTACAATAATTATTTAATTTTGAAGTGATTCTTCGCCATCGAGAGATCGGGTGAAAAGCGATAAATAACATGATATTTGAAAAAGTTATGGACGAGTTATGAATAAACTTGGTGGACGAGTTGATTAGGTGAGAAAAACAAGCCGATTAGATTTTGGTTCAGGTCCGAATCCAGATCCGGCCTATGAGTGGATACAAAACATACACTGTTCACCAGGTGGAGGTATGCTCTCGACTAAGTGCCGTTCTAGTTGTCTTTGTTTCTGATGGGTGCGGGTACCTTGTGGTCCTCAATTTTCTTTGTTGCCATTGTTTCCAGTAAATGCAGCTTTGTGGTGAAATGATTAATTATAATGTCACTGTAATGTACTCTGCTGGCCCATAACCAATCAAAGTGGTAATTACAAAATTGTCCAGTTCTGAAAACATATTAATTGGAGTAAGACATTTGCAACCATGGTGAACCTCTTTGCAGAGTAGAGTTGTGCTTCCTTTCACTTCTCCAGAAAGACAAATGGTGGAGGTTGTGGATTGATTTTCATGAAGTGCAATGGCTTTCATGCCGGTGCTATAGCACTCGGCACTTGTGACAAGTATGTCACTTGTTCGGTATTTCTTGTGCGCAGATAAATAAGGACACGTAAGCAAACCTTAGCTCCATCATATTTCGGCCTTTGACATCCACATGATTGCAGCTGAGACGGGCGACCTATCGTCTTTTCCAATAAATAAACGTCGTGTTCTCAGGCACCACTCAACACTGGATGAAAACCATGCTCCCCCGACCCTGGTTCTCCCGCAACCCGCATATATCCATCTATCTTAACCGAGTCAAAAGCTTGCCTTTCAATTCAGTGGGCATCATTGATGGCTGTGGGCTGTTCATTCTCTTGCAAGTTTTTGAGGGCTTCACTAGCCCACCTGGGGTTGCTAGTCAAGTCCATGGTCTCAGGTAGGCTAGGTAGGCCTGAGGGAAATGCTACATATGTGAGTGATTTCAGACCTTAAATGTGTATTGTCACCTGCTTATATAAGCTCATCTCATCTTCTTAATAGTTTGCAACTTTCCTCTTCTCTCTCAGTGCTTTTGAAATTTAAATGGTGCAAAATAATAATTTGGATTATTTTTAGGCTAAACTATGACATCTTTGATACTTTCCGTTTCATTTGAAATGTGTTGACCACTCGGAACCTTATTGGCCAGTCTTCGTCCCGTCGCATGTCCGCTCGCCTTGGCAAGTGTTGTTTTGTTTTGTTTTGGTTTTTTTGAATACAAGATCGAGGCTCGTGTAAGAGCTAACATTAATCACACAAAAAAAATCAAACAGACACATAAATATATAACAAGGGGAGCGGTAGACAAGATGGGGAGAGAGGGGGAAGCACACAAACACAACATTTATGAGCAGGGACATCGGGAGATCTGTGGGAGGGAGGGGGCTTGGGAGGAGGAGGCGTTGGAGGGGGGGAGGGGTGGGAGAAGTATAAAACACATGGACACTGCAAAGGACTTCCAGGAAAGAAGGTGGTATTTCAAAATGTGGATCTGGGGTGAATTAGCGGGGGTAGAAAAGATCAAGGTTTTGGATGGGGGGAAGTCCAAATTTAATTTTTCAGATGGGTTTCTTAAACAGTCCAAATCGGGATGGCAAAGTTGCATGAAAATGCAGGGTCAGTGGGCGGCACGGTTTTCAAGTCGGGTTTGAGTGGTGCCTGAGGACAAGGTATATATGATGCACATAACACAACATTCCGTTGGCACTGAATCAGAAGAGCAGCTCTTTGCTAATATTTGAATGTTCCAGAAATCGAATGCCAAACCAGACAACTAATTTAACATATAACGCTGTTGTACCGTTTCCTTTTTGCTGGTTTATTTTTCCCTCCTCCTGTGATTTTTATGTAGGTATGTGTGTTGGTTAGACCTATTCACGTGTAACATTTGCTAAGAGCAAAGTTTTAAAAACACCAAAAACAAGAAAAATACAATGAAATGCGGACTACTTAGGGGCTTCGTAATGCCACTCTGTCTAAAAGCCTCGATGGGAAATTCTACTCCGTCTCAGTCTCATCAAGTCATTCTCTCGATCGTGTCTCCCCGAGCGACAAGGCCTCTTTATTTTAGCTAAATCACTTGCATGGGCATTTCAGATGTTTGTTTAGAGTGAGGGGAGGGGGGGGGGGGCTAACACAAATAGCACATGTTTTGCAGAAAAGGTTTTACATGTCTTATAGATATTTTCAAGTTTGTTTGTGTGTTTGTCTGTGTTACCCTTTCACGGCTGAACCATAGCACTGAGAGGCCTCGAATTTTGGGTATATGTACTTCAGGATCTGGGAAAGGTTTTAAGATAACCTCAGTTCCCACAAAAGCCCCCCACATGGAAATTTTCTATGTATGTGTAGGTCTGAAAATCATAGAAAACAATGCGACTGTTTCGCCAATATGCCTCAACATAGTCCCACAATGGGTAGATGCCCTCGTTCACTGTCCTAAAAATAAACAAGTTTGATTTAAATCCCTTCAGCTGTTTTCAAGTATCATATTTCACCAGCCATGACAGGTTTCACATCGATCGGTGAAGCGGTTTCAGAGAAGGATTTAAAAAAAAAAAGGCTGCGCCAATGCGGGGAAGGTCTGTTCATGAGTACAACACCCTCTCAGCAAAGCAATTATCTGTATTTGTGTGTGTGTGTGTGTGTGTGTGTGTGTGTGTGTGTGTGTGTGTGTGTGTGTATTTGTACGTCTAAAAATCAAGAAACTGACCTCAAACAGGGAAATGTGGCTATTTGGCCTTCATTGCTGTGGTGCACTCTCTGTTTAATTTTTACGACAGCTTTAAACATCAATGTTCTTGATGGTTTACTAAAGTCTAAATAACCCGATCTTAACCACCATGAGGCCAATAACTCCATAGCTTTTCAATGTCCATCAGATCCCGAAACTATCGCCTTCTTATAAATATAATATTATTTTAATTTCAAGTAGCTGGGTAAATTTTTAGCGCCAGGTACCCTAGCTAGTATGCTATAAAATGAAATATTTCCCTTTAAATTTCAAGCAGTTTTATTTTTCCCTTTAGTTTGGAAGCATTTCTCCGTTTATGATGTTTTTCAGTCTTTTCTTGAGCAGTGCATGGAACCTTTGGCAGTGTCGGTTTCACATATATGGTCTCCACCTTGTCAGTTTGGCAGAGAGTCATGATTGCATGCAATAGGTTAGCAATGAAAAGTAAACGGTCTATCAATGATATATATATATATATATATATTTTGGATACAAGATCGAGGCTCGTGAAAGAGCTAACATTAATCACACAAAAAGTCAAACCGACACATAAAACACAAAATAAGGGGAGCAGAAGACAAGATGGGGAGAGAGATGGAAGGACACAAACACAACATTTGAGAGCAAGGACATCGAGAGAACTGTGGGAGGGAGAGGGCTTGGGGGGAGGTGGGACAGGTATAAAACATATGGACACTGCAAGGACTTCCAGGAAAGAAGTTGGAATTTCAAAAAAGTGGATCTGGGGTGAATTAGCGGGGGTAGAAAAGATCAAGGTTTTGGATGGGGGAAGATAAGAGATGGTGGTGAACAGCTGTTTTAAAGACCTGGAGGGAGGGGTGGGATTGAAGGGAGTGAGGGAGTTTGTTCCAGAAGCTGGAGAAAAGGGGAATGAAAGAGTGAAGGTGAGCAGAGAGTCTTGATTTTGGCAGTTTAACCATCAGAGGGTGGCTGGCAGATCTTGTGCGACCTGTAGGAATATTTGGGGGATAGAGCACAGAGAGAGCTGGGGGAACAAGGCCGGAGAGGAGTCGGTAGAAGATACATAGAACCGAATTCAGCCGGAAAGAAAAAAAGGCCGGAGGCCGGAAAAGGAAAAGGAAAAAGTCCGGAAAGAAAGGCTGGAGAGATACATAGAACTAGGCCATTGTTGTTGCTGCTTCATAATGAAACGGCTGAAAGGAGACGGTGGAGCTTGGGAGTGAAGTGGAGCTGCTTGGGAGTGGGGTGGAGCTGGGAAGTGGGGTGGAACTGGGAAGTGCGGTGGAGCTGGGAAGTGGGGTGGAGCTGTGAAGTGTGGTGGTGCTGGGAAATGGGGTGGAGCTGGGAAGTGGTGTGGAGCTGGGAAGTGGTGTGGAGCTGGGAAGTGGGGTGGAGATGGGAAGCGGGGTGGAACTGGGAAGCTAGGTGGGGCTGGGAAGCGGGGTGGGGCTGGGAAGTGGGGTGGGGCTGGGAAGTGGGGTGGAGGTGGGAAGTGGGGTGGAGCTAGGAAGCGGGGTGGAGATGGGAAGCGGGGTGGAGTTGGGAAGCTGGGTGGGGCTGCGGAGCGGGGTGGGGCTGGGAAGCGGGGTGGGGCTGGGAAGTGGGGTGGAGATGGGAAGTGGGGTGGAGCTGGGAAGCTGGGTGGGGCTGGGAAGCGGGGTGGGGCTGGGAAGTGGGGTGGGGCTGGGAAGTGGGGTGGAGCTATGAAGCGGGGTGGGGATGGGAAGCGGGGTGGAGCTGGGTGGGGCTGGGAAGCGGGGTGGGGCTGGGAAGTGGGGTGGGGCTGGGAAGTGGGGTGGAGGTGGGTAGTGGGGTGGAGCTAGGAAGCAGGGTGGAGCTGGGAAGGTGGGTGGGGCTGGGAAGCTGGGTGGGGCTGGGAAGCGGGGTGGGGCTGGGAAGTGGGGTGGAGCTGGGAAGTGGGATGGAGGTGGGTAGTGGGGTGGAGCTAGGAAGCAGGGTGGAGCTGGGAAGGTGGGTGGGGCTGGGAAGCTGGGTGGGGTTGGGAAGCTGGGTGGGGCTGGGAAGCGGGGTGGGGCTGGGAAGTGGGGTGGAGCTGGGAAGTGGGATGGACCTTGGAAGTGGGATGGAACCCGGAAGTGGGGTGGAACCAGAAAGTTGGTGAAACTAAAAAGTTGGTGGAATCTTAAAGCAGAAACCACAGTTGAGAGAAGGCGAAGATTGGTGAATGGGGTTCTGATTCCCGCCTCTGATTTGGAAGGTTTTTGTTGGTTAACAAAAAATCACCATGGATTGTCAAGTTTGTGATGGTGTGTTATATTAATTTCTGTGTTTTAAATGGTCCTGGCCTGAGCTTTCAATTTGCAAAAATCCTGAAATTATTGCCCACAAAGGACAATATAAATTTTCTATGTCATTCAAGTGACCTCGACTGAGACCATTTTGATTAAATGTTTTGAACAGTTATGCTACTCCATATGTTTTGTCTGGCGGGATTTGAATATCTAGAGGTGGAAAGATTGCATTGGTAAACACAGACAAAATAGTGACTTCTTAAAAAAAAATAGTTGCTGTCTTTATTATTAAAACTAAAATATACGATCTGTCGCTTCCCTGACGGGAAAAGCAATGTTCGTGTAATTAGAAGAAAAAAATTGTGAAAGGGCAAAAATAAAATTAGGCTGTGAATATAGATACAGGCCTAGCTATACACGCAGGGAGCGAGGAGGGGGAGAGTGTTAATCGGATATTCATCACAGCCTCTTTAGATGCTGAATTGTAAATGATATACAACAACACACTAAGAGGAAGATCAAAATAAAAAATAATTTCTCGCCCTCCCCCTCTCTTTTTTGTTTTGATCAAACTGTCTGGGGTATGTATTAGGCACGGACCATGGCAGGAAACAAACAATGAAGTCTCCTCGTCTCTGCCTTTGCATAAAACCTAAAAAAGGGGCTTCCCATTTCCTTGGCATAGTTGTGATGGCTAATCTATGGAGCAAGAACGAAAAGGATTTCTAGGAGGCCCTGCCCTCCGTGCAGGAATAACCAGCATCGCAAATTGGCGTTTGCAGTTTCGCCATGTGTGCCAATGTACCCATAATTCATTTTTGCATCACAAATCTTCCTGAGAGTTCACTGAATCCACCATCGTTGGTTTAATTGAAATCTGTTAATCCGTTCTCAAGTAGACATCATAAAGACTTGGCATTTAATATGGAATATTTTTTTTGTGGGGGTGAACTTACTTTTCAAGATGACTTAGAACCAAAAGTTCATTGGAATTATGTTGAAATTATTCTAGATTTTGTTAATGTGACCTTTAAAAGAAACAAAAACCACATTTGACATTTCGAAACAAATAAATTGATCCTTGAAAGTGATGTAAACTGATATCGAACTCAATTCATGGACAGTACTGTGTTAAACTTCTGTACGTTTTCCAGAAGTATCTCTTTATTTTGCACATTAGCCAAAAAAATTTAAAACAAAAACAAAAGTTAAATTACGACTGGGATTACGGACAGTAAAATTACAGTTCAGTACTTCCTATAACCCCCACGAGCATTCAGGAGAGCACGTACACGTCGAGGCATGCTGTTCATGAGATTTGCCAAGGTTTGGACAGGAATCGCTTGCCATGCAGTGACAATAGCCTGGTGCAATTCACGCACAGAGGCAGGCTGCTGGTCCAAGTTGTCGATTTGACGCGTTAATTCTGCCCACAAGTTCTCTATCAGATTCATATCCGGGGACATGGCAGGCCACTCCATATGCTATACACCATGGTCAGCAAGAAAGTGTTGGATCATGCGAGCACGATGAGGCCGTGCATTGTCATCCTGGAAGACAAAGTTTCCTCGAAAGGCTGCACGAGCAAATGGAAGCAATGTTTCTTCCAGAATGGCCGTGTACTTGAACTGGTTCAGGTTTCCATTCAGAACAACCAGGTCAGTTTTGCCCCCTGCATGAAAAGCAGCCCAAACGGTCACCCCACCACCTCCAGCTTGGCCTCTTGGCACTATACAATCTTCGTTGTAGGCTTCATGCACTTGTCTGCGCACTCGGATGCGGCCATCTTGACGATAGACCAGAAATCTAGACTCGTCACTGAAGATCATGTGATTCCAGTGTCCTGGCTGCCATTGACAGTGCTCTCTGGCCCACTGCAATCGGCGCTGGCGGTGTTGTCTGGTCAGGCGTGGCTTTCTCAGGGGACGCCTGGCACGATAGCCTGCTTGAACCAGTCGTTGGTTGACTAGCCTTCTGGATACAGGCACATTTGTCAGTTCCTGCCACTCAGCCGTAAGCCGATTAGCTGACTTGGTACGGCCATTGCGGACTAACCGGTGCAGCCGGCGACCATCGCTCCTTGTGGTTATGCGGGGACGTCCTGGCCTCGGTATTGGAGTAGGGACACCCCTCTGAGCATTATTTTCTTTTCAGGATCTTTGACACCTGACCTTGAGTGATGCCATACTGCCGAGCAATAGCACGCTGTTTCATGCCGGAATTTCGTAAAGCCACCACTCCATGACAAACAGCATTGTCGAGTTGACGGACCATCTCCAGAGGAAGTGGCAAGAACGTTTGTAGATGTGCAGCAGTTGTTTTCCACTAATACAGAACGCAACAACCCTTACATACCCGATTGTGAAGCCAATCGTGAAATGTACCTGTCCGTACATTTTGTCACGCCACCTGTGATTTAATCCTGTTATTGACTTCTTTCTGCGACAGACAATCAGTGACATTGTTCTTTTAACAAAGAAATCGCCAAAGCGTAAAAGAAACCCACGAGATTGATATACTGAGTTTAGAAAGTAAACCCAAGTCAAGAGAAAAAAAAATATTCCATATTAAATGCCAAGTCTGTAGATGTAGACATAGAAGTTCTCAAGTAGACACGACAGACAGACAGAGAGACACGGCTCCTTTTATTATGTAGATATGTCATCTCTTCACCCTTGACTGCATCCATTTCTCATCTGAAATTACTTATTTACTTATTTTACCCTTTTTTCACAGATTTACACCTTATGAATGGTACAACCCTCACCCGTGTAACCCTGACTCAGATGTGGTTGAGAACAGCTTCACATTGATCAACTCCTTCTGGTTTGGAGTGGGAGCATTGATGCAGCAAGGTACGGCACACATGTAAATTACAAGTCACAAGTACTGTGCATACACAACACGCACACACACACACACACACACACACACACACACACACACACACACACACACACACACATGCACACACAAACACACACACACACACACACACAATCTCAATTTTACTGCACATACTTTCACTTTCAGAGTCAATGGTGCTTCCTGTGTATGCACACACAGGCACAATCTCTCACACACACATACACACGCTCAAACAAACAGTCCATGTTTAACAGCACCAAAAACTACCGACTGTATGGGCCCGTGAAACGATGAAGGTTTGTGGATATGTGTTCCACCCAAGCCTTCGTGCTTCTTAACACTGATGGGAGAGTCATATCTGGGGCTTGTCGATGCACAGAGTAAGTTTAATATGATGATATTTACTATTAATCATGCTTGGAGAAGGGGCTGGGGGGGATGCTGGGAGTGTGAGTTTCATGGGCTGTGAAGGCCGTTACAAGTATCCTTTGTTCTTTGGTTCTGTGGCCACAAGAGAAATTATACTCGATTTTTGCACGTATTGGTGAAAGTCGAAGCGTCCGTGTGTGTGTGTGTGTGTGTGTGTGTGTGTGTTTGTGTGTGTGTGTGTGTACGTGTTATAACCATGGCTACCGCTGGAATGTACTAACCCTCAGTGATTTATGGTACACACCCGACTCCTCTCATCCATGGATATTTCTCGTATCTAATCTAATCTAAATATCTATAAAGCTCAGTTGACTTTTTGCTCCACCAAATAACAGTGAAACGGAGTTGAGTAAAAGGGTGAAAATTCTACAGATGCTGTGATAAATAACTACCTATGTCGGTTTGAATGTTTGAAAGAGAATAGACGTCTGGATCAATTTTTTAATTAAATTTAAATCCCGATCTATATATATATATATATATATATACAGACTTGGCATTTAATATGGAATATTTTTTTTGTGGGGGTCAACTTACTTTTCAAGATGTCTTCGAACCAAAAGTTCATTGGAATTATGTTGAAATTATTCTAGATTTTGTTAATGTGACCTTTAAAAGAAACAAAAACCACATTTGACATTTCGAAACAAATAAATTGATCCTTGAAAGTGATGCAAACTGATATCGAACTCAATTCATGGACAGTACTGTGTTAAACGTCTGTACGTTTTCCAGAAGTATCTCTTTATTTTGCACATTAGCCAAAATTTTTTTTAACAAAAACAAAAGTTAAATTACGACTGGGGTTATGGACAGTAAAATTACAGTTCAGTACTTCGTGTAACCCCCACGAGCATTCAGGAGAGCACATACACGTTGAGGCATGCTGTTCACGAGATTTGCCAAGGTTTGGACAGGAATCGCTTGCCATGCAGTGACAATAGCCTGCTGCAATTCACGCGCAGAGGTCGGCTGCTGGTCCAAGTGGTCGATTTGACGCGTTAATTCTGCCCACAAGTTCTCGATCGGATTCATATCCAGGGACATGGCAGGCCACTCCATATGCTCTACACCACGGTCAGCAAGAAAGTGTTGGATCATGCGAGCACGATGAGTCGTGCATTGTCATCTTGGAAGACAAAGTTTCCTCGAAAGGCTGCACAAGCAAATGGAAGCAATGTTTCTTCCAGAATGGCCCTGTACTTGAACTGGTTCAGGTTTCCATTCAGAACAACCAGGTCATTTTTGCCCCCTGCATGAAAAGTAGCCCAAACGGTCACCCCACCACCTCCAGCTTGGACTCTTGGCACTATACAATCTTTGTTGTAGGCTTCATGCACTTGTCTGCACACTCGGATGCGGCCATCTTGACGATAGACCAGAAATCTAGACTCGTCACTGAAGATCACGTGATTCCAGTGTCCTGGCTGCCATTGACGGTGCTCTCTGGCCCACTGCAATCGGCGCTGGTGGTGTTGTCTGGTCAGGCGTGGCTTTCTCAGGGGACGCCTGGCATGATAGCCTGCTTCAACCAGTCGTTGGTTGACTAGCCTTCTGGATACAGGCACATTTGTCAGTTGCTGCCACTCAGCCCTAAGCTGATTAGCTGACTTGGTATGGCCATTGCGGACTAACCGGTGCAGCTGGCGATCATCCCTCCTTGTGGTTCTGCGGGGACGTCCTGGCCTCGGTATTGGAGTAGGGACACCCCTATGAGCATTTCGTTTCAGGATCTTTGACACCTGACCTTGAGTGGCGCCATACTGCCAAGCAATAGCACGCTGTTTCATGCCGTAATTTCGTAAAGCCACCACTCCATAACAAACAGCATTGTCGAGTTGATGGACCATCTCCAGAGGAAGCGGCAATAACTTTTGGAGACGTGCAGCAGTTGTTTTCCACTAATACAGAACGCAACAACCCTTGTATACCCGACTGTGAAGCCAATCATCAAATGCACCTGTCCGTACATTTTGCCACGCCACCTGTGATATAATCCTGTTGTTGACTTCTTGCTGCGACAGACAATCAGTGACATGGTTCTTTTAAGAAATAAATCACCAAAGTGTAAAAGAAACTCACCAGATTGATATACTGAGTTAAGAAAGTAAACCCAAGTCAAGAAAAAAAATATATTCCATATTAAATGCCAAGTCTGTATATACATAAACGCAAGTTCTCTGTGTGTGTGTCCGCGTTTTAATATTCAGAGATGGCTGAACGGATCTTCATCAAACTTACAGAGGTTCATCAGTGAGTGCCTGGGAGTGTTTTAGGCAAAAAAAAATTTTTTTTTTTTTTTTAAAGTTCATTTTTTTGGAGTTAAAAAAACAAATCGCTCGATAGTGCCGAAGCCTTTTTAAATGAATGACAGTTATATACAACTACACATGCGCATAAATAAATACAAAACAATTACCAGACGTTTGAATACAAATAAATCAAACAATTCAGGAAGTGTACGAATTTGGTAGTATGGCTTCTTCTTCTTCTTCCTGATCGGCATCACACTTAACTCAGAAACGTGAGCCACATTCACTCAGAAAC